>NW_005872559.1:25469-32965 GCF_000147115.1 Myotis lucifugus
CACAATTTTCTCTCAGGATTTTCATCCTTATTGGGTGAAGAGACACATCTAACTATTCCTCCTTATATTTTTCATGTTACTTTAGTAGATAGAATATAAACTAACTTCTATTTTATGAATTGATATATGATGATATGCTTAAGCTAGTCAGTTTGTTTGGATATACTGAAGGTGTATTACTACAAAGCAGGAACACTCTACAATTTAGAAACATGTGTTATTTTTAATATTTAGAGAAAAATTAACCCTCATCCTGAGGCAACATTTAGTCATCATTTTCCATAATGAGTGGAGCTTAGAAGAACATAAGACAGCAGCATCTAAAAGAATATTTTTTAGTCAATGATGTGCTTGTACAACCAAAGAGAAAAGCTTGAATTCTGATTTTAAAATTTCAACTATATGTAAATGAGACAATATCTTCTTTTTAAAAAAAAATAATTCCTAATTTCTTTAATTGTTGACACTATCATAGGTGTCCCCCATCCCCTCTCCCTTTGCCCACCTCCATATTACTTTATCTCAATTGGTTGAAACATAGTTCTAAAATATGTTATGCCACTGTTGTGCTTTCATTTCTTTTAAATTTACAGAAAACAATCTAGAGTTTTACCAGTTCTAATCTTGTTTGAGTAATATGCACCTTCTGTCAGAATGGGAACTAAGCAAAAGTCTCAGTGCAGGCTCATCCCTGCTCTAATAACTACAATTAATGAGCACATCAGGCACCATGCCAAGCACTAGATATGTTATTTAATCCTCATAACAATTATCAAGGCAATGTGTGTTCTTTTATGTTATTCAACAGAGTTTTTTTCTTCTTCTTCTTTTCATTATCACATAAGAGAATGGAAAGGATAAAAATATATACAACTTATTTTTTGGAACTCAAACTTGCCCTTTTGCCATTGCATTAGATAACCTTAATCTATGGTACAGTTCAACATCATGAAATTGTTTCATTGTGGTTTCCAGTGAGTTGTGGTATGTTTGCAGTGCAAACCCTTGCACAAGTTTGCCCAAGTTTGAACCCCAGTTTGGTGGCTTACCAGCTATGTGACCTTGGGCAGGTTAACTTAGCATTGCTCTGCCTCTGTTTCCTCATTTTTAAAATGGGGAACAGGTTGTAACACTATTAGCCTTATTGAGTGACTATGATGAATTAATTGCACAAATTTAAGTAAAGTGCCCAACCCACAGTGAAGAGTATAGAAATAGTAATTACGGCTTGTCAACAGCTCTGTGGGTTGGTACATAATTGCTTTCTCAAATATCTTCTCTTATTTTAGTCAAACTATTCACAAAATTTAATGGAAAGACATAGTTGCAAAAAAAAAAAGTACTTTATGTAGAAGTGATTCTGTTGGTCTTGTAAAGACAACAGACCTAAGAATAATTCCCTAATGCTTAGCTTTCACAATAACTCTGGTAATAGGCCACTAACTTTAAACCTTTGAGCATAAATGCTCTGAGAAAAATTAAAGGCTCATAATCATAATGGCACTAGTGAGCATTTCAATAATAATCCAGCCTATTTACATTTACAATACGTTTACAGAGGAATAATTGAAAAGTATTTTTTAAAAATTAACTTGTCCTGATATACAGTAAGGTATTAGAACTTTTTAAAGATCCGAAAGAAAAGAAAATAATATATGTTATGTTACTTTTTAAAAAATAAAAATGAGATTTTGAAAAACCAACTTATAAATTACTATATAAAGATATTCTTTATCTTGTTAAAATTATAAAGAACTTTGCACTTTTTATCAAAAATAGCCTTTGAAATGATGAAATATATCATGGGACACTCTTCTCACATTCATTCATTCATTGTAATTTGTGGATAACCAGAACTATGCTTATTTAATGTAAGGCAATATCATCCTTAATGCTCACAGTTTAATCTGAATTTCTCAAATTAAAATTGCAAGCAAAGATAATGCAACCAGAAGCAAGATACAAAGTCAAGGGAATCTGACAAGCCTTTTTCAAACTATTTTCCTTAGAATTGTTAGGAAAAGGCTTTGCGGAGCTGACATGTCCAAATGATTGGCTCTTAGTTGTGTTCTTTTTTGATGATTATGTAGACCTTACCAGAATGAGTTTCATGTAAATCAGCGGTTTTCAGCTGGGAATGACTTTGACCTGCAGAGGGACATTTGACAGTCTGGGGACATTTTTATTCATCACAACTAGAGGAGATGTGTGCTCTTGGCATCTGGAGACCAGGCATGCTGTGAAACATCCTATAGTGTATAGAACAGCAACCCCTTCCCCCCGCCCCCAACAAAGTATTGTCTAAAGCAGTGGTTCTCAACCTTCCTAATGCCATGACCCTTTAATACAGTTCCTCATGTTGTGCTGACCCCCAACCATAAAATTATTTTCGTTGCTACTTTATAACTGTAATTTTGCTACTGTTATGAATCGTAATGTAAATATCTGATATGCAGGATGTACTTTCATTGTTACAAATTGAACATAATTAAAGCATAGTGATTAATCACAAAAACAATATGTAATTATATATGTGTTTTCTGATGGTCTTAGGTGACCCCTGTGAAAGGGTTGTTGGACCCCCAAAGGGGTCACGACCCACAGGGTGAGAACCGCTGGTCTAACAGAGCTCAGGCTGAGTAATCCTGACCTAATGATTCTAGGAAACAGTTACCTCGATTTATTTGGTTTATTCATATGGCTTCTGGAAAGAGCTGACTGGCATGACTTAAGAATTTGATGGAAAGCAGAGTCTCCAGCATATTTTGTAATCAATGTATAAGGTTTAACTAAATAACCCATTTGATCCTATGGGAGGCATTATTATTTGATTATGTTGAGTGTGGGCTTTGGAGCCAAGAGTTGGGTTTCCATCCTGAGTCTGCCATTTAGTATAGGTCTGAGACTTCTGGCAAGATTCTTTACCTCCAAACCTCAATTTCTAGAGATATTTAATGTGGATAGTAATTGTACCAACCTCACAGGGTCTTTTTGAGATTTATATTAAAATAATGCTTATACAAGCACATTATTTAGCAAAAAGGAAGCATTCACTAAGTATTTTGAAGTTAGTAACTAGAGGTTGAGTTAGAAATGCAAAACCACATTGTCAGGCACCTGATGATAGGTAATATAATATGCACAATAATGCTTTAAAGTCTTTAGAGCCATGCCATAAATAACAAGAAAGCAGCTGAAGGCTGCAAAATGGGAAAAAGGCTATAATCCCTGCTCGATAATTAAATTGAGACTAGTTAACAGTGGATTACATCATTTTTATTGCTTTGCTGTTGAAAGCTGTTTCAGGTCTTCACGGACTACTAAACCAGTATTTTTAAATGATTTAGTGAGCTTTATTCTACTGCCAGCACCTTTTAATTAATGCATGAAATTACAGATTTAACTCTCATATAGTATTATTTAAGGCCCCCTTTTTGGTTCCAAGGGTTTTCAATTAAAGTATGGCTTTGCTTTTTTTTCCCCCCCTGGGCGAAGCAGAGAGGGTGCTGGACTTTCTTGTTTACAAGGTCACAGATGTGTGCTTGAGATAGCTACAACAATGGAGGTTTCCTCAGGCTATAGCACTCTTGATATCATTATACCTTGGAGGGTCTCTTATCTATGGTATGCACTTGTTTTCAGGAAAATATATCAAAGGCATCTGTGATATATGCAATATTGACACCTCCGACTGCCTTTGATGAGGGTATTGCTCAGGCAAAAGGAATCATTTTTAGTGTTGATGTCCTGAGCTGTGTGATTTGCTTGTGTGGGGATTAAGTTATATAAGAGACATCTGTGCCAGAAAGATGGTCAGCATCTGAGAAGATTGTTGAAAATTAAAGACAATGTGATTTGTGAATCTTGTTACAATGCAAGTTGTCACTTATGGAAAACTCTATCCACCAATATTTCTTTTTTAGATTCATTTAGGATACAATATGAGACTGTATTATTACCTAAGACAAAATACTTTTATGCATATTAAATATGTCTATTGTTTTCTATAATGGGGTAGTGGTTAATTTTGTTATGTTATGAACCCAAAAATATAATACTGAATAAAGCAGTCCAGGGCTTCTGAAAATAGGACCCTAAACCAATATATCATATAAGTTGCACTATTATATACTCTCATCACTTTCCACTTTTGGCTGGATTAAAGTTCTTAATGTATAGATCTATAACGTTTTGAAGGCTTTTGTCATTGTATTAGTTAATTCTTGCCCACTATCTGTAGCAAGAACCTGATTTTTTTTTTTTTTGCTACCAATCTATTACCCCTACCACCTCAGAGTTATAACCTAAAGCAAATAATTTATTCTCTTGGAGACTCTATTTCCTGATATATAAAATGGGGATAATCAGACTTTCTTAGCAATAATTTTGTTTTAGGTTGAAGTAGGATTAATAATGGAAAATGACGCTGTACACTGAAAATAATGTAGCATCATTATTTCTCCTCTATTTCTTTTAAAACATATTTTATTAATTTTAGAGAGGAAGGGAGAGGGAGAGAGAGACAGAAACATCAATGATGAGAGAGAATCATAGATCAGCTGCCTCCTGCATACAACCTACTAGGGATTGAGCCCACAACCCAGGCATGTGCCCTGGACCAGAATCAAACCTGGGGCCCTTCAGTCCAAAGGCCAACACTCTATCCACTCAGCAAAACCAGCGAGGGATCTCCTCTATTTTTATACCAGACCCTTATTAAATGAACAAATGAAGCTCATGGTGAAGGAGAAATGTCCTCATAGCTAAGGAGAAATGTCCTCACTGATGAACTTGTACAGGAGCAAGAAAAAGCAGGTCCTAATTGAAATAATATTGTGTGGTACCCAGAATTGATGGGGTTAAGCAAGAAAAGAGGACTTAGAGTGAAGTTAATGCCACTTTTGAAAATCTAGATTGATAGATTATAAAATGAGAAAACATTTATGCCAGCAAAATCACACATTACCCCCACTGAAATACTCTCAAATGTAAGTAAAGTATTTATATTATAAAGTAGGAAAATTCATAAACAATCTAAATATCTAACATGGGGTTAATTAAATTTAGGTTCAGTCATATAATTGAATACTATGCAACTGTCATAAAGAAATAAATTTTCTAAGTGTAAATCTTATCTCTGCTACTCACTTGCTTTGGAATCTTAGCCAAGCTATTCTCTTTCTCAGAGCCCCAGATCCTGATCCTTCATCTGTAACATATGCATAAAATTATTTATCCTATAGTTTTTAATGACAATTAAATGACATTTGATAACTATGACTAAGCATAGTACCTAGAATATGGTAAGCTCTCAGTGCATTTTTTAAAAATTCTTACCCAAGGGTATATTCTTCTTGATAAGAGAGGGAGAGAAGAAGAGAGAGAGAGAGAGAGAGAGAGAGAGAGAGAGAGAGAGAGAGATATGAGAGAGAAACATTGATCAGTTGTCTTCTATAGTCTTCTATATATGCCCCCACTGGGGATCGAACCTGCAACCTAGGTATGTGCCCTGACCAGGACAATGCTCTAAGCAACTGAGCCACCCAGCCAGGGCTCTGTATATTTGAATTATTCTTATCATTGTCCTCCTCATCAAAATGAATTAATATGAAAAAAATCTTTACGATACATTATATAGATATAAATTAAATACATTATAATGCTAATATTTCATTCAAATAAAATATCTGTGTATACAATATTACATGCTTAGAAAATTATAGATGAGAAAATATGAAGTTATAGAAAGTGATTAAGTCTGCGTTTTGAGTGACTTGCTGTTTCTGGTCCCAGGCCTGCTAAAACGCATTTAATGTCTATGATTTTCAGTTAAACTGAATCATCTACAGGCTCTCTCTAGTTTTATGTTGCTGTTCTCCTTAGTAGGTTGAAAGCCCATGGAGAGCACTAAAGGTTTCTCCCTGCTACTTCATCAGTTCTTGCTTTTCTTGTTGAGGCCTTTTGTTGCCTGGACCCATTGGACAACAGGAGTTTCATTGTTTATTTTTTAGTTTCCCGTGGTGGGGCAGGAGGTGCTATCTTCGAACCTCCGGTAGTTGACCAGAAAGCCAAGTGGAAGCAGCTTGTTGTGTTTTTTTGTTTGCTTGTTTTTTGTTTTTTTGCCTGCAGAATTTATTGAACATCTGTTTTGTTCAAGAATTATACTAGGTGCTGTACATGGCACAGATTTAACCTTTAATGTCTTTGAAGTCTGTTGAAAGACAAAACGTGTATAAATAACTACAATTTTAGCTTAGTAATAAGCATGATAAGAAAGTATGGATAAAACTGCCACGTGAGTTCAGAGAACAGAGCAAACACTGCAAGGCAAGGGATTTGGGGAGATGTTGTAAATGGACTATTTAAAAATACTAGTATTACCTCATTCAATCCTCATGAAAACTCTTCAAGTTAGGTACTATTCTCATTCCAATTAGGCTCAGGGAGGCTGAGTGACCAAGGCCACACAGCCAACAAATGGCAGTGCCGGGATTCAAACCCGGGTCTACTTTTCTCCAAGCCCAAGTTCTTAAAGAGCTCTACCATAAAGGCCTTTGAATTAAGAATGTATCAGGGATCAGAAGCAGCATGAAGAAAACCATTGGGGAAAAGGATTTTCTGGAGGAAACATATTTAATCTGACTAGCACATTACCAAGGAAGAGCAAACTTGGTGGAGATAAGGCTTCAAGAATGACTGGAGCAAAAATTTAGAAGGCAGATTCCTCAATCTCACACTTCAAATAATCACAAATAATACCTATGTTTTGTTAGTAAATTTAGAAACTTAGGAAACACAGATAAAGACAAAAAGGAAATAAAAAATCGTGCCTATTTCCACCACCCAGAGAACATCCCATTAATGTCACTGTGTACGTTTCTGAACTTCATGCATGCATATACACACACTCATAATCTCTCCTGTGAAAATAAAACCATATCTGCTTTTTATTTTTGCTTAATATAACATGAAAAATTCACATTTCACCCCCCTCAGGCCACCACACACACTTCAAAAGAGAAAGTTTCTGGGTCAGAATATTTTTTCATGTCCTTTGTAGGTTTCTTCCTATCTCTCTGAATTTAAATATTGCAGTACCATGGGGATCAGTCCTAGAACTAGTTTCCTTTCTATATCCACTTTGTCATCCAGTTTTGGTATATCAAAAAGAACATCTGTATACGGATGACTCTTATATCCAGCTGCTTTTGACATATCTCTTCTTGAATTTCTAATAAGTATCTAAAAATGGATATATCAAAACTGAATTTGTTATCTCACCCAAATCCACTCCTCCAGTTTTCCCACCTTAGTCAATGCGACACCATCTTTTATTTGCTCAAGCTGAAAACCTTAGTGTCTTCATTGATTCTTCTATTTCCTTCACATCCCAAGTCAGGTCCAACAGCAAACTCACTCTATCTTCAAAATATATTCAGAATTCTACCAGTTCTCGCCACCTGTCCTACCATCTCCCTGATCCAGGTGACTGACTG
>NW_005872559.1:33186-41217 GCF_000147115.1 Myotis lucifugus
ATCATCATATCATCTCTTGAACCTCATTCCTTCCTCTCTCCCCATTTTCACTTCACTGCAATCACGTTAGCCTCCTTGATCTTGCTCAACACACTAAGCATAAATCTGCCTCAGGGACTTTACATTTGATTTTACCTTTACCTGCAATTTATCCAAAAATTTTTTTTATAGTCTATGCTTCTTTGGCTACATTATTAAATTTTTCTTACATATCTGACACTTTCTATTTTCCTTCCCTGCCTTATTGTTTCTCTTTAACCTTTATTACTGTGTAGCATACAATCCTTTACCTCCTTACTTACTGTCTGACAAACCTCCTTAAATTACAGGCTCTATGAAGGCACAAGTTTATATCTACTTTGCCCATAACTGAACCCACAGGAACTAGAAGAGTGCTTGGTGTAAAGCCGTTCCTCCATAAACACTTATTGGACAACTGAGTGATGCAATTAGAGCTAGTGTATACCCTATTGGTCTATTTGGAATTTATGTTCTATTAATTTTCTGCATTTTGAGAGCACATGGAATGAATTGTTTAACCTTACCACAAGTTCAGTTGTAGCAAAGTTCTGTCAAATTTGTAAGTCATAATTTATTTCCGAATATGCTTTCCATGGTATCTGAGCTTCATAGCTAATATCAATAAAATATAGCCATTATGTCTATCCAAGGCAGACTAAGAAGCAGTCATTGCTTTATGATCTGGTGGCTCATAATGTAGCAGGGGCGGCCAGGGCAATCTAAATATAATATAAATACAGTTGTGCTAGATAATTATAAATATTTGTACCTTCTATGTTCTGAATCATCCCTTTCCTGGAATGTTCTTCTTCCTCTAGTTTTCAAAGAAACTCCCATAAGATTCTATATCCCTAGAAAGTTCTAATTGTCTTTGGGTGGCCCCTCTCATTTTCCCTGGCCTTTATAAATACCTCTCTTGAGGGAAAGGGGGGTAAGGTAGCAGAGACAATGCTAATCTTTGACCTGAATTCTAGATCCATCACTTTTTGAGTAATTGGCTGGGTTTTAGCTTACAAAATCCATTCCATCTGTAAATAGATATAATGAAATGATGCCCACATCTCAGTATTGTTACGAGGATTATTGACATCCACACACCACAGATAGAGACAGCCCCACACATAGACATGGAGACACAATGGGGGAGTAAGATATATTGTATTCTCTGCAACGTGAAAGCCTTGTCTAGGTCTGTAAATATTAAAGGGCATTCTCCTTTGGCTTCTCTGATGTCACATGTTCTCACTTTTTCTCCTTACTTTCTGAGTTGCCCCATTTCCTTAGCTGGCTTTCCCACAACTGGCCTCTTTGTGGGGCTTACTTTTTAGCTCCGCTTTCTTTATATTTGCTCCCCAGGTGACTGTATTCATCCCAAAGATTTTATATATTGGTGACACTCAGTTGACATATGTAACTCAGAATTGTCCTCTAGGTCCAGCCTTACATATTTGCCTTCTTATTTAACACTTGTACCTGGATGCTTCAAAAATATCTCAAGTTTACCATGTTCAAAAGAAAATTATTAAGTTTTCCTGTGCCCCCATCTGTTTCTGTACCAGTCTATTCCATTTCTTTTTTTAAAGAAGTATTTTTATTGATTTCAGACAGGAAGAGAGAGGCAGAGAGATACAGAAACATCAATGATAAGAAAGAATCATTGATGGACTGCCTCCTGCATTGCTCCCTAATGGGGATTGAGCCCACAACCTGGGCATATACCCTGACTGAAATGGAACTGTGACCTCCTGGTTCATAGGGTAATGTTCAACCACTGAGCCACACCAGCCAAGCTCCATTTCTTTTAATGGTACCTAAATACACTAGTTTTGTAGACTCAAAACCCAGGACACTAATTCCTTTCTCCCTTACTATTCACATCCAGTCTATCTGAAAATCCAGTTCATTCTACTTGCAAAATTATCTGATTGCGTAAACTTCTTTCCATATCTACTCTTACCAATCATGGCCAAGTCACTATCATCCTTACCTAGATTAGTATGAGTCTTCTATTTAGATTTCTCCAGTCCATTATCCAGAACAATGAGCAGTTAGCACATCTTTCCTAACATTGAATTTTGCCACTCATGTGTTTACATCTCCTCAATGGCTTTCTATTGCACTTAACACCCAAATTGGATTTTATGAGATTCTACATGGTCTGTCCCTTTATTAGCTTTCCAACCTCATCTTGTACCACTAACCCTTCCATTCTAGCCACACTTTCACATGACCACACTTTTTATCCTTCATTTTATTGTTCTTTGCACTCATCAGGTTCCAGCTAAAGTCACCTTTAGAGAACTGATCTGTAAGCCTCAAGAGTACAGGGAACATTTATACCTTGTTCTCTCTTGACTCTTTAATTCTCAGGAGAGAGTCATAGCATAGATGTGTTATACATGTTTGTTAAATGAGTTAAAGAATAAGTTCCTGGTGCATAATGAGTGCTCAGTGAAAGATAATGATGGTAATTATCAATGCACATCATCGCACTTCTTTGTTATACTAGTTCTAGGAGCCCAGCGTGCGATTTGAAATCGCGAGGCACCGCCCACCCTTCGATCAGGCCCTGCCTCCCTCTCTGCCCCTTGAAGCAGCTGCAGCCGCTGCTGATCAGGCCCTCCCCCAGCACAGGTGCACGGAGGCCTCTGCTGTGCCGCCCTGCCCCCGACGCTGTGCGTGCAACCTCCTGTCCAGCTGACCCGTTACAGTGTCCAGGTTAATTAGCATATTTCTTTATTTATATTTATATACATATATGTGTGTGTGTGTGTGTGTGTGTGTGTGTGTGTGTATATACATATATATATCTACTATCTAATAAAAGAGAAACATGGTAATTAACCATAACTTCGCTACCCTTCCCATTGGCTAATCAGGGCGATATGCAAATTAACTTCCAACCAAGATGGCGGCCGGCTGCCAGGCAGCTGAAGTGAACAGGAGGCTTGCTTGCTCCAGTGACGGAGGAAGCCAAGGTTTCCCGCCTGCCTTGCCGGCCTCTGAGCTTGCTCTCTAAGAAACATTGTTGCAAATATAGAAGCTAAACAAAACTCCAGAAACCTGCTTTCAGCAGTCAGAGCTGGAGCCAGCAGGACCGAAACAGTGTTACAATTATAGAACCCAAACAAACCCAGATCCCTGCTTTCAGCAGTTGAGGCCTCAAGCTGGAGCCGGCCTCAGAGCTAAAGCCAGCTCTCAGGTCCAGTGACAGCTATAAAAGGTAAATAAATCCCAGAATAAAAAAGAAAAAGAAAAAAGGAGAGGTTGGGAGCTTCAGTCGCCCGCCAGCCTGAAAACAGCCCTCAGCCCCTCACCCAGACTGGCCAGGCACCCAAGCGGGACCCCCATCCTGATCCGGGACACCCTTCAGGGCAAACCAGCCGGCCCCCACCCATGCACCAGGCCTCTATCCTATATAGTAAAAGGGTAATATGCCTCCTAGCACCAGGATCAGCGGAGCCGCGAGGCCTCCTGGCACCGGGATCAGTGGAGCCACGAGGCCTCATTGCCCCGGTGTCAAGCGAAGCCGCGAGACCTCCCAGCCTGGGATCAGCGGAGCCATGAGGCCTCCTGGCCCCTGGAGCAGCGTGACAGGGGGCAGTGCCCAAACCCGCTGATCGCCCTGCAGCTCTGTGTGTGACAGGGGGCGGAGCCACAACCTCCCTATCCACCCTGCTCTGTTCCTGATGAGACGGCGCCCCAACCCCCTGATCGGCCCTGCTCTGTGCCTGATAGGGGGGAGCTCCCCAACCCCCTGATCGGCCCTGCTCTGTGCCTGATAGGGGGGAGCTCCCCAACCCCCTGATTGGCCCTGCACTGTGTGTGACAGGGGAAGACGCCCCAACCCCCTGATCGGCCCTGCTCTGTGCCTGATAGGGGGGAGCTCCCCAACCCCCTGATTGGCCCTGCTCTGTGTGTGACGGGGTAGAGCCTCAACCTCCCCATCGGCCCTGCCCTGAGTGTGACAGCAGCGGCGCCCCAACCCCCTGATCGGCCCTGCTCTGTGGGTGACAGGGGGCGGCACCCCAACCCCCTGATCCGCCCTGCTCTGTGTGTGACAGGGGGTGGCGCCGCAATCTCCCCATGGACCCTACCTTGAGTGTGACAGGGAGCGGTGCCCCAACCCCCCAATTGGCCCTAACCTGAGCGTGACTGGGGGTGACATCGCAACCTCCCGATCCGCCCTGCTCTGTGCATGACAGGGGGCGGCGCCCCAACTCCCCAATCGGCCCTGCTCTGAGCCTGACCAGGGGCTGCACCTAGGGATTGGGCCTGCCCTCTGCCACCCAGGAGCGGGCCTAAGCCAGCAGGTCGTTATCTCCCGAGGGGTCCCAGACTGTGAGAGGGCACAAGTGGGGCTGAGGGACAACCCCCTCCCCCCCCCCCCGTCAGTGTGCAAATTTTTGTGCACCGGGCCTCTAGTATATATATATTAGTGTCTCCCGCTCAATAGTTAATAGATATTTGTGCAGTGAGTTAAATAATTAATTTAGCTATAATAGTAAGACAGCATTTCAGTTTGGGTATATGCAACATGTTAAATATTATATATATGTGTTAATCTATTTTTATTAATCATATATATATATGTCTCAATATATAGGAGTTGCTTAAAATAGCTCCAATAAATAAAATGCATGGTACTGATATTTTAGTTTCATCAGTTTGATAGTCAATTTCTGGTCTCTCATATCACTTTTATACTTCTACATAATAAAAATGAGCCCTATTTCGTTATTGAGTTTGCTCACTAATATTCTGGATTTACTGATAAATTATAATTTCTTTTACTTTAGATTTTTCTTTTTGTCTGCAGTAGAATTCACATGATCATGAAAATAAGCATTGGTCCCAGGTCTTTGGTCTAAGCAGAATGAAGGAAAAGCTTGAGAATATTCAGATAATTTCCAAATAAAAAAAAAATAACATTTTCTCCTAAATATTGCCAAAAACCTAGTTATTCTGGAACATCTAGTTATTTGAGGTGTTTTTAAATTTTATTTTAGTGTTTGGCACTATACAGAGGGAGCCTTTCTCTGTTGCCATAGGAAACAGTAGAAGAAATGATGAAAATGAGGGTGAGAGCGATTAGAAATGTAGTTCAGATTATACTCATTTGGCATCTGGGCTAGAATTTTTGCAGATCTGATGAGTTTTGGAAACTATCAGTACTCTTGAAGAACCATGGTAATTGCTTGAATTCCTGAAGAAACATCACCTATCTTTGAAAGGCGGTGCTTAGGGAGTTAGTCACTTTAAAACAATTTGAGATCCTTGGTTGGCAGAGATGACAAGATACAAAATAAGTCTCTCATACAATCCTTTAAATAACCCAAATCACTAACTTGTCAGTTCCCTTTTACAAATGATGCTAGAATTTTCTGTAGGCAACTTGGCAAAATGTTTTCTTCTCTGGAGTTTATACTGAAATAATGACAATCTTCATAGCTATAATGAGTCTACTTGGAAGGATCGTCCAAATATGCATTCTCCCAGCCCACTGAGTCTTCCTGATGTGGATTTTTTTTTCCTGGATCAGAGATCGAGGACTGATTACTGGGAATTTTATTACAAGATTCTGTAATTACTTAGAAGACTCTGGAGAACCAAGAGGATTGACAGAGAATTTTCTGTTCCTCACTACCTAGCCATAGAATGTCCTCGGAAATTTACTAATAGAAAAGGCCATGTCTTAAATATGTACAGCCCTATTCAATATATAAAACATTAGCATGGTTGATATCATGCTGATTCCCATAGGGCTGCCTAGCACATATTATCCCCATTTTTTCAAATGAGGAAATTCAGGTACTGAGAGAGAGGTTAAACAATTTACTAATACTTCCTGATAGTAGAACTGGAATCTTAACCTGAATATGTTCTCCAAAAATTGGTGTTCATGTCACTATACTTGCTGCCGATATGTGGGACATTTTACTCTGCGATACCCCAAACCTCTTCCTTCTCTCCTGTAGAACATTTAACTTGGAAATACCCACAGTTGTCTTTGTTCTATCATGTATGAAAATTAGACACCACACTTATTTTATTAGAAAGATTATTCAACTTGCTTTACGTTACACTTGAAGAAGGGGTATGTAGGCTTTCTTTAAGTAACTTTATCATTATAATTGTATAATTAATGCATGCTCAATGCTGAAAATTTGGAAAGAAACAAAAAGCATTTCTAAAACAACAAATACCACTACCCAGCCATCAGCAATGTTTAATTTTGGGGGTTCATACTCCCTAAGGTTTTCTGTCCATAGCGTAGTTTTACTTTTATGATGCTTTCTCTCACCCCCAAGTGAGAACATGGTTCAGCTTGCTATACATATGGTTCAGTTTCCTATACTTCAAATGAATAAATGAAAAAAATATTAATCTAAGAAAGAAGGATCAAGAAGCTATATCAGTTGCTTCATCACATCACAAAATTCACAAAGGAGACAAAGGATAGTCAGAAAGATTTTTATATTCCCTTTTACTTTCAAGTTATTTACATCATCAAAGACTCCTCTCTTTCCCCAATAGCATAGACCATCAGAGCTTTCCAAACTAGTGGCATTTACACTATTAATACCTGTGCTATTTTTCCCCCCAGGTTTTGAAGATCATGATCACGTGGATTCATCTAACTAAACGGTACCTGGGGACATGGTGGTCCTTTAGAGAGCACATCTAAATTACTGGCTAATTTCTTGGTTTGCCACTCAGCGTAGGACATTGTTTGATTCTCTCTATCAGAACTCTCCTACGTTTTCCCCACCATGCTGTCTTTATTAGCTTGAACTCCTTTCCTAAAATGGTCCTTCTGTTGATCTTGTCAGTGCTGCTTTTGAAAGAAGATGTCCGTGGGAGTGCACAGTCTAGCGAGAGGAGGGTGGTGGCTCACATGCCGGGTGACATCATTATTGGAGCTCTGTTTTCTGTCCACCACCAGCCCACCGTGGACAAAGTTCATGAGAGGAAGTGTGGGGCAGTCCGAGAACAGTATGGCATTCAGAGAGTGGAAGCCATGCTGCACACCCTGGAAAGGATCAACGCAGACCCCACACTCCTGCCCAACATCACACTGGGCTGTGAGATAAGGGATTCCTGCTGGCACTCGGCTGTGGCCCTAGAACAGAGCATTGAGTTCATCAGGGACTCCCTCATTTCTTCGGAAGAAGAAGAAGGTTTGGTGCGCTGTGTGGATGGCTCTTCCTCCTTCCGCTCCAAGAAGCCCATAGTAGGGGTCATTGGGCCCGGCTCCAGTTCTGTGGCCATTCAGGTCCAGAACTTGCTCCAGCTTTTCAACATACCTCAGATTGCTTACTCGGCAACAAGCATGGATCTGAGTGACAAGACTCTGTTCAAGTACTTCATGAGGGTCGTGCCTTCAGATGCCCAGCAGGCTCGGGCCATGGTGGACATAGTGAAGAGGTACAACTGGACCTATGTGTCAGCTGTGCACACAGAAGGTACGTTTTCTTTACTTTCATGAAGTATGTGTTCTTAGGCGCTCAGCAGCTTCCCAGTTGAAATGTCAGGTTTTGGAAGGTGAAAATATTCTTAACTGTTTGGGATCTTTTGAGTTGCCCCATTATATATCATTAATAAAGAAGGAACTGGAATGGCATATGTATAGAGTGACAAAAATCTAAGATAAAGGAATGGTCACGTGGTCATTTGGCTAAATAGAATTTTTTTTTTGGATTATGTATTGCATTATTTGCATTTCTGCTCTAATACTGCTAGAGATATTTAAGTTTTTTAGCTCTTCATTGAGCATCTCATATTCTTAACATTTTAAAGGTGTTCAACTGCGTATTATTTATGATAAAAAGAGATACACATAAATACACATAAGGAGTGAAGGCAGCCAGTTCTGGCCCAGGTATAATGTAGTAGAAAAATACTAAACAGCTTAGTCTTACAACCACTTTTTCAACTGAGTATATCATTAAATGTGAAATGGAGATACATGTGAATTAGTTTTATCTTTGTATATAGCATACTTAGAAA
>NW_005872559.1:41374-55471 GCF_000147115.1 Myotis lucifugus
AAGCCTGTTTGGGATGGTTTGGGTTTGACCTACAAGAGTTTAAAGGAACCCAAATGTGAGACTCACTTATTATGCAACTTTCCATCTAGGACAGTGGTTCTCAACCTTCCTAATGCCATGACCCTTTAATACAGTTCCTCAGGTTGTGGTGACCCCCAATTTCATTGTTACAAATTGAACATAATTAAAGCATAGTGATTAATCACAAAAACAATAGGTAATTATATATGTGTTTTCCGATGGTCTTAGGCAACCCCTGTGAAAGGGTCGTTCAACCCCCAAAGGGGTCGTGACACACAGGTTGAGAACCGCTGATCTAGGAGAATATACTACACACACTATAGAAGGCCAAAAAAAGGTTCAAAATACTTTTTATATCTTCTTCAATCATTGTGAGGGTTAGTTTAGATTTAAAAATCCTGCAATAACACTATCAGTGTGGTCCAAACAATCTAAACCTGTAAAATGTGGGGTTGCATTATTGAGAAATTAATGAAAGAACCAAAGAAATCTCAGTACAGAGCTTGGGAGCCAGGCACCAAGTAGATATAGCAAACTTTTATCATCAAGTGGCATAATATGGGTTTCACTGAATAGCTACTCATTAATATTCAGAATGGCATAAACATAAATTGGGCTTCTATATTGATTGAGATTTCTATGCCTCTGGAAATTTTCATGTATAAGTTTATAGTTAACTTACAGAGATGTTAATGTATAGAGATTTTGAGCAATGTTTAGGTGATTGAAGTAGGAGACCTTTGATTTTTTTTGTCCAATGATGAGATTTTTGTTATAAAATCACTATTTCATTTGATTCTCACAAGTAGTTATACAAATAATCCAGATATTTTATTCCTGTTTTATTTTTAATATACATATATATTTTATTATTGATGTATTATAGATTCCCCCCATTCCCACCCTCACTGTCCCTTCCACCCAGTCCTTACCCCACCCCAGGCCTTCACTACACTACTGTCTGTGTCCATGGGCTATGCATGTAAGTATATAAGTTCTTTAGTTAATCTCTTCCTACCCACCCCCATTTTAAAGTATGAATGTTTTAAGAGTTCAAATAATTCATCTATTAAATACCTAATAGCAATATCAGAGCCAGAAGTAAGGCTTATAGCTACTGACTCATAGTTCAGTGACCTATTATAATTTAGCAGGATCTAATGGAATCACACTCTCAGGATATATTTCTACAACACATATTTATTAAGCACAAATAAATGAAAGGCCCTCTGGTAGTTCTTATAAAGATAGCCCTTTGCTGTATACATCACTATCTTAGATGGGCATGCAGTCTGGCAAAGGAGATGATTCAAGATGACAAGGAGTTAAAATATCTCTAAAGTAAATTGAATGAGAGCAAAAATCACATTCTACTCTGTAGTGATGGGGGCCACGGTGGAAATCTTAGAGAAGGAAATGCAATTTGACAGTTGCATTTTAACAGGAAGAACACTGACAATTGGTGAAAATTAAGAAGGGATGGATTTTCAGCAAAGAGCATGAGAAAATATGGGAAGGTAAGAAAGTAAAATGATGTTTTTTGGGGAAAAAACAAGGATAAAGGTATGTTTTGGTTTGCTTCAAAAAAATCAAGATTTTTTTAGGAACTTCCCTCTAGATTCCAAAGAGTAGGGCCATTCCATAGATGGTCACTATGTGGGAGATGCTTATCCAATATTGTCTTAAAAAAGAAACTTATCATCATGACTACCAGCTCTTACTAATTTAAACTGTTTTTGTTTTTTAACTAAAATGTATACCAACAGCAATCCAATAAAATAAATAAATAATGATGCATCCAATGTATTATTAGATATCAATTAAAATTAATGAAGCATTCTATTGTGAGATTATAATTATCTCCAAGACAGGTGAAAAAAGTGAGGGGAAGTCCTATGTGTATGGTATGTTACTTGAATTTATAAAAACCATTTGATTGGATATTCATAGAATTGCTCTTAGAGCAGAGCACAACTGATAACAATGGCTCCTTCTGGGGAGGAAATCTAAGTGGTTAGGGGATAGGGTGGAATAAATGAAACTTACTTTTCTTATATAACTTTTACATGTAAATATTTAAAGCTACATATTACACGCATAAACCATGTATTACAACAGAACAATTAAAGGAAAACAGGGTTTTTCTTTTGTTTTGTTTTTGTGGGCATAAACTAAGACAAAAATATTCTATCGCCAAATTTAGGCAAATTCAATTATTTAATTATTTAAATAGGCCAATAGAAATTTTGCTGCCCAATTCTGGCAAAGTGTTTGGATGATACCACCAGGATTCAGGAGAGAACAAATTTTGAATGTGAACTTTTAAAGATTGGAAGAAATTCTCTTTGGTTTATCATTTTATGTAGTTTAGTGAAGAAGCATTTATATTCCTTTGATTGTAATCAAGTGCACATCTGGATAATAAGGTTATATACTGTTCCTTCTTACAGAATAGGAGCAGTGTGGTAGGAAGTTTCACAAGGTAAAACTCCCCCAGGATGAGAAAAATGCTGGAGTAACAAGATACAACTCTGTCTGGTACTGTTAGAGCTTCCAGGTGATGCCTTGTTTTCTGTTGTTTGGTCCTTCAGGAAGTCAGTTCCTACTTGAGCCTTTTTCTGGTTGAATTGGAGTAATCCTATCCAGCCCTGGAGCACTCAGTCTCAGTATCCCAAATTTATTCCTACATCCTTATAATTATCCTTTGCTCAGTTGATATTCCTCTTTCTTCAAGAATATAGACAATTACAAATGCTTTCACATAAGGCATTGAGGTCTATGAAAAGATGTCCCATTTAAAAAACAAACACTTTTTATCCCCCAAATTACCCATTTTATACTGAGACATGTCAGTACCTTGTCACTCAGTCCTCTTGTTAGCTATCACAAGATGTTTTTTTGGAGAACAGGTATGCTATTATAGAATATCAGAAGAGAACAAAAGGTGACTTTGGTTTCAGCTTCAAGGTTAATCTGTGACACTTGCTTTTTCCTTGATTTATGATTTTTTTGTAGGATAAAGGACTGTGCATTTACTGTGGCTTATTGTATTATGCAGAAATTGTTCCTAAGTGTTTTAGGCAAAGAGATTAATAGTATGAAAAGAAAAACAAAACAAAAAAGAAGGAAAAAAAATTAAGGGCAGACAACATTAGCTCTTGAACTATATGGAGGAAAGGAACAGGCAATGACTCATTTTTATTTATTTTTTACTCGTTTAAAGGAGTCAGTCAGTCTACCCTGTCTTTGCTATAAGAAGATTTAAGGGATTCTTTGCTTCGGTACTTTTGCAAACCTTGGTACATGTGCCCATTAATGCACAAGATCAGTGGTGCTCACCTACTTAGGGGTGGGCAGATGGACTGTTTTGGCTTTGATGACTTCCATTAATGATCCCCTTTGCTTTGTAACTTGATAGTTCCCTTCCACTCTTATGCCACACTGGTCTGTGACTGCCTCAGTCAATAGAATTTGGCAGAAGTGAGGACTCCCTTCCTAGTCTGTCTGTCTGGGAGCCCTGTCCTCACCATGTGAAGGAAAAGAGCACCCAGGTTTTCTACATGAGACCATTTTAGGCCACTTGACCTCAACTATGTGAGAGCACCCAACACAGAGCAGCACAACTGCCTTCCTCTCTCACAGTTATTTGCAGTCACACAAGAAAGCCCAGCTGAAACTGTAAACACTACCCAGCTTACCATACATTTATGAGCAACAGTAATAGCTTCAGTATAAACATATTCATCCCAGTATAAAATTCATTTAAATTTTAATCCTCCCCCCAAAATGGGATACTGCTACAATGTTTAAACCTCAAAAAGTTTTTAAAATATATTGACATACATTAATAGTCTTGATACTTAAATGTGAAATAAAATGAATAAATGCTGTGGGCAAAAAGAAAATTTTAAAATGCTTCACTCATACTTTTGTAACTAGAGATTTGATAATTCCCTAAAGCCCGAATGTATATATTCCATTATTCCCGTTGATCTAGCTTAATTTTAGGGAGAAAAGTAACTACAGATTGTATTTTATACACAAAACCATGAATATTATACTTTACAGGTGACATACAGGATTTTCACACCACAATTGTTTGCTGACTTGAGTTGAAACACTGAACATCCCCAAGGCCTATCAGAGTGCCTAGCACATAATAAGCACTCAAAGACTATTTGCTGAATGGGTGAATTTGTGTTAAAATAGTACCTAGCTCACTGTTTATGAACATATAGCATGTGGATAAGTAGCACACATTTATAATTTTTCACAGTTTTATTTCTTTAGAAAAATGAGGTGCCGAAATGCCTCCCTTGATTAATTGCAAAATGCTATTCACACCCCATTCCATTTTTTGTTTGCACTGGTTCTTGAATTTATTATTTCCACCTAATGATAATGGAATGCTAATTCGTTCTAGCCAACAAATATGTCAGTGATGCTCTTGGGGGGAAAGTGTACCAATAAGTTGTACTGGTAATGTGACAATCATTAAAACATGGTCTTCAGCCAAACCTACATATTGTAATGTTGTGCAACTTGTAGGTTATAATATCGTTTTCCATCAATTATTTTAAAATGTGATAGTAATCTGGCTTTGGTTGTAAGACCGTCAATGTGATTCATAGTCCAACTTTTAAAAATTTGCATTTAACTTCTAAAAAAATGGAAATATATATCCCTCATCACGCCTTTTCTGTTGTGATTATATCAAAACAACAATTTAGGTTGGAAAGACCAGAAATGTCATTATGGGCTCTACTGAGTACTTTTTAAAAAGATTTTATTTTCTTTCTCCAGAGGTTAAAGAAACCTCCAGAAGGTTTCTTTCTTCAGAGGTGCTGAGAGTTGAGGTGAATTTTGAGATAATCATGATGATAATTCAGACACATAAACTACTGGTAGCTTTTAGAATGTTAACACTGGAAGGGTTTTAGATGAGCATTTAATCTAACCCCTTTATCTTACAGTTGAGAAAACAAAGTCAGGACAAGTAACTTGGCCTTACTTGTACATAATTCTTTACAGACTTGGGTCTTAGAACTCAAGATTACTGTCCAGAATTTTGTTTATGCATAATCGTTGAAGATAATTACTGAAGTTCTTTATTTTTGCCATTGCATGACCTCTCCATTTTATTGCTGTACTCCTTTTCCCTTCATCTGAATGATGCCAATCTGCTGAAACTCTTCATGCTCATTTTAAATAGTAGCAGGGACCACAAATGGCTTGGTTCATGTAAAAATTAGCTTTGAGAAATAGTATGGTCCCTTTGTTCTTGACCTGTAAATTTGATGAAGTACTTCTTTGCCTGGGTCATATTAAGATTTGAAGAAACTTTGAAATATTTTTCTTTGCTTTATAAACATCCTAAAAACATTAGACCCATAAATCTTCGTAAGTGTGGATTGATTGGATAATTATATTGGTTACCACTGACAAAACAATACATAAAAGCCAGAAGATGCAATGACTTTTAGGTAGATTCTTCATTACATTAGATCCATAATTCTGGAGATTCAGTGACAAATGTAATAATAAAGAAGCAATTTTTCATATTCATGTCATTGTCAAACTGTATCGTCAGTAGTGAAGGGAAAAAGAGGTAGCCCTGGGAAGAGCGTTCAGAGGGGTCCTACTTCTTATCTTCCAGATAGAAGACAGCCCTTCAGAGAGTTATTATTGTCTCAGGAAACAAAAATGGGATTCACTGACATACCTACCTGTGGCCAGGGCAAGATCTTCCCTATTTTCAGTTTTTTGTTTGTTTGTTTTTTAATATAAGTTCTGGCTTGGCCTCTGACTCCCCTATAAAATACTCCTGCTTGAGGTAAAATAACATCCTGTTATTTTCTCAGGTACATTTTCTCAGGTACCATTGCTGTCCATTCACTGCTGAAAATACTAGAATTTTCCCCCAAATACTCCATCCCTAGGATAACTATATTAGAAGAAACTTTTTTTTCAGAGGATGCCACTACATCGCTCCCCCAGCACACACAAATAAATACCTGGGATGATGTGCAAATGTGAGCACTATAGTTCTAATTAATCCAATGCTTCTTTCAATGTGAAGATAATCTCTGAGTGAGTATGCCTGTTAGGTGTTTGTTACCTATCTATTTTATGGTTGGGAGCAGAACAAATAGTATATTCTCCTGTAGTCTTTGTTATTCCGATCTCACAGAGATAACATTATTGTCTGAGCTTTAGAGTTTGCATATTCAAAAGGTCTATTCCTTCTATTTACTAAAGAACTGGTCTTGTGATTCAATTCCTCAGTCATCATACCTTATTAGCTGCTAGGTTTATAAGGTTTAGTAATGAGTAACAGATGTCGCTTCTGATTGAGGAAAGCTGAGGAATGGGAGGGCATAGTGTGAAGTCTTTATATCCCAATGCAAAACAATTTTTGCACAGCAAACTCTACTGATTACACAGGAAGCAAGCACAGAAGAAAAAAACAAAGATCCGCAAAACTCTAAAAAGAGGATCTTTTTACTTCCTTCTTTCTCTTTCTTGGTCTCTCATTTATATATTTTCATCTCTTTAGTTACAAAACATTTTTATATTTGATAGGCTGTTTAATAAGTCTGACCAAGAGTAATAGTCTTCTCATTATACCAGTAATTTTAAAGTAGTTTGAAAAAAGATGAAGATTACATTAATGATATCTTGGAGGTGAAAAAATAGTTAAAAGAACAAATTTGACTAAAGTAAATATCTCTGACATCAAAGTTTTCCTATGTGACTCTGAGAAAGTCACTTCAACGCCTTCCTTCACCTGTCATATGAAAGGGGCTAGAACGGATGTTCTTGGAGATCCCTTCTATACTCTTCACATGCTTCCACAGACCACACCTGGCCTGGATGAAACATTGGGCATCACATTTAAAATAAGATAAATAACTAAGGAGAGTCACCAAAATTGTTATGTGACTTGAAACCATGTCTTCAAAGAATAAAGTTAGCAGAGAGGAGACCAGACACAGCAGGGCACTGACCACTATTTTCAGGTATTTGGAAAATTCATATGGAGAGGAACTGGATTCACTCTAGAAGGCCAAGAGCATGACAAAGAGCTAATTACTGAAATGCCAGAGTAACCAAATGTGGTTCAACTTTTTAAAAAGGATATTTTTGCTAATTAATAGGACTGTTCAATGAAGGAAATAATGATCAGTTTCCTGTAACTCCTGTGCACAAGCCCGAAATGGACAACCCGTTAGGGTTGCCAAAGGAGGAACACATGAGGCCAAAAGGGATAAAGAATTATGAATATATTAGGTCATCTGGTAAACCAAATGGTCTGAGCCCCCAAATGGTGCCAGCAACCAGGGACAGGGAGCCAGAGATTTTAAAGGACTCTAGGTGGGCTTTATTCTGGGTGGAAAATTCTCTGGGTGGGTCCAGAGGGGAAAAGATAGTGGTTTTAACAAGTAGAATGTGGTCTTAGGAAGTGAAATGTAGTTTAAGGGGAAGGGAATGTCAGTTGTGAAGTGGTCTAAAGGTCAGTTCTTAGGGGAGAGGGTGTTGGTTCAATTATTTGATCAGACCTAACACAACCACTTAGAGGGGATATGGAAAATGAACTTAAGCCTCAATAGAGGGAGGAAAGGAGTTGGACTATTGGTCTTGTTTTGGGTAATTCCCATTATTGACAACCAAATGTCATTTAACTGGGATTCTATTATTCTGTAAGTTCAAACATGGTCATGCATACTATAATATTTCATGAATTTGTTAGTTGATTCATTTATTTCATAACACAGTCTGATAATGTTACATTTTATAGATTAGAGAGTAGGTATAGAAAAAGTGTTTCCCCCAGAGAACTGCAGCTGGTTAGTGACAGAACAAGGATTAGGACCTAAGGCCAACTCTTTTTAATTAAGTTCAAACTTCCTGTCTTTATATTGAGGTAGTTATGACTTGAAGAAAAACTGGAATGCACACCCATTGATTCTTTTCCCTTCCTTAGAAAACAAGAAAACACCATTTGTTTCCCCACAGAGAAAATCTTTCTCTAATATTCCCTGTGTCTTTTTATCTGGCTTTGAAAGCAGCACATTGCCTTGTTCCCATGGAAAGAATTAATTACAGAAAAAATAAAATAAATTAAGGAGGGCGTATGTGGCAACAAGACCTCACAGAAGACCTACAGTGAGTCTGATGATAAGTACAGACTGTACCTTGTTTCTATTCAAATCTCTATTGCAGACTCCGTACTCCATC
This sequence comes from Myotis lucifugus, assembly GCF_000147115.1. NCBI lineage: Eukaryota > Metazoa > Chordata > Mammalia > Chiroptera > Vespertilionidae > Myotis > Myotis lucifugus. The sequence goes on from NW_005872559.1 coordinate 49,634, forward strand.
CTTCAGATGCCAATTATGGGAGGAAGCAGTATGGTACACATTTTTAAGAGCTGGAGGACATATTGTTAAATGCTGCAGCCTTATGTATGAAAAACTTCTTTGGAATTCATCAGGACTGGGAGTTATGACATCTCATTTTGGCACATTTGCAAATACTTTAGAAAGACTTCTCAATTTAACCAAATGTTGAGGAGACTTTTTGGCAAGAGGTGTGATTGCCAGATGTGTTCGTTTTGGGGGACTTTGAAACAATAGATTGTGCTGCAATGATGAATATTATGCATCAATATTTATACAGGCACTCTCACACACATAGACTTTCAAAAGAATAAGATTATCTACCCACTGGTTTTTCAAAAAATGCATAGTAACCCATGAGTTATTTATAAGACCAATTTAGTGGGTTGCAACCAGCAGTCAACATAGAGTAAAATGAAATAAAATATATTATAAATATCAGAGTGTATTACAGGATAGAAAGAGTAGATATTGTTTTGTAAATTTTTATTGTAGTTGCACATAGCCAGCCATATGTGCACTGTCCTATATAATAAAAGGCTAATATGCAAATCAACTGAACTGCAAAACTACTGGTTGCTATGATGTGCACTGACCACCAGGGGGCAGATGCTCAACACAGGAGCTGCCCCTGGTAGTCAGTGTTCTCCCAGAGGGGGAGCAGCGCTCAGCCAGAAGACGGGCTCATGGCTGGCGAGGGCAGTGGTGGTGATAGGAGCCACTCCCGCCTCTGTGGCAGTCGGACATTCCCCAAGGACTCCCTGACTATGAGAGGGTGCAGGCTGGGCTGACAGAACCCCTGGAGTGCACGAATTTCGTGAACCGGGCCTCTAGTATAAGATAACTCAGTGTGCTAGTGCTTTAGCACAGTTATAAATGGATCCCATAACTTCTCCTCCAATTGTGGAGAAGAATTATGGTGTAGTAAAATGAGCAAAATCTGGAAAGTTCCAGAGCTAGGGTGTGTGTGTGTGTGTGTGTGTGTGTATGTGTGTGTAGGGAGTGGAAACAGAGGAGATTGGAGATAGAAAGGTATTTACTTTTATAACAAACATCTTTTGTATATAAAAGTCAGCAAAATTAATAACTTCTTTGTAAATTTCAATTTGAACATGCTAACCTTCACTAGTCAGTAACTGCAACTTGTTAATGAAGCTGAGTTGTAGTACATTGAGGCATTCCATAGGCCTGAGTATAAAATGAAAGGAAATAATATGAACCTTAGGAAATAAAACATTAGATTGAAAATTAACTGATGCTCTCTTAAAATTGTTATAGATAAAATAATAACAATGACAGTAGTAATAATTATTTTAATCAAGTATTTACTGTGATATCAGAAATTATCAGATTTTTTCTGTTCTATAAAGTGATATTACAATATATATTTTAGTGCTATTATTAGTATACTAGTGGCCTGGTGCACAAAATTCATGCATGGGGGAGGGGGGGTTCGCTCAGCCCAGCCTGCACCCTCTCCAATCGGGGACCTCTTGGGGGATGTCCAACTGCCGGTATAGTTGGAAGTCGGACATCCCTCTTGTAATCTGGTACCACTGGCTCCTAACTGCTCACCTGCTTGCCTGTCTGATTGCCCCTAACTACCTCTGCCTGTCTGATTACCCCTAACTGCCCTCCTCTGCTGGCCTGATCTTGCCCCCAACGTCCCTTCCCTGCCAACCTGATCTCACCCCCAACTGCCCTCCCCTGATGGCCTGATTTCACCCCCAACTGCCCTCCCCTGCCAGCCTGGTTTCCCCCAACTGCCTCTGCCTTGGCCCCTACCACCATGGCTTTGTCTGGAAGGTAGTCAGACGTCCATAAGATGGCTGGTTGACCCCGTCTAATTAGCATATTACCCTTTAATTAGTATAGATAAATTATATAGGCTAGGATTGCTTAAATAGGAGGTTGGAGCCTTCTTCAGCAGGAGAAGATGCTCTTGGCAGACAAAAATACATAATCCCTATATCTGGACTGATAATCAGCCATATGCACTATACTGCCAAACTGGTCATTAAAATATTGAACCACTTTCTTACACCTTACACTAAATAACTGTTGCCCTTAAAACCCCTCCTCAGCCCCCACCTTAGGTTCTGCCTTTGCAGTTCACCCAGATTACGTTCTGATTGGTTGGTTTCTATGCTAGTCAGCGTCAGAAGCTCTGCCTCCTAGTCAGCCATTGGCTCCTGGCACTTCACCCAGATTTGGTTCTGATTGGTCATTTTCTATGTGAGTCAGCATCAAAAGCTCCACCTCCTAGGCAGCCATTGGCTCCTTGCAGTTCAGCCAGATTTGGTTCTGATTGGTCGGTTTCTATGCCAGTCAGCGTCTCTGGGCCTATCTCTAGGCATGATCAGAGAGGCAGGGATGATCAACAGCCACCCCAGGCTGCTGGCGAGCGGGCTGAACTGCTGATCTTTCAGAGAGAGAAAGGTGCGGCTGCTGGCGATGCCCAGAGAGAGAGAGAGAGAAGCAGAGTCTGCTGATCAGCCCCGCCTCTCTTTCCTGGAGAGGTCAGCAGTTCAGCCCGCTCACCAGTCCCCGCCCACCAGAGCCTGTTGGGCACGCAGCCTGGCATTAGGTTGAGCCTTCAGTCGTTTGGGACATTATGGACCCTGGATTTTTATATATTAGGATAATTGTTAATATTATCTGAAAGTCAGTCTTACCCACAGCTAAAATAAAAAGTAGATATAATATAAAGCAAAAATAATATGTCTGTGTTCCTTTTCTCAAAGACTCTAAGAATAGAACTATTTGCATCTTTGACAATTCAAAAATTTTCATCATATTCTCTTGGTTATATAACTTCTTTTCAGAAGCTATATATCTGCTTTGCACGAGATTGGGTTAGGATTCCAAGCCTTGAGTCTCCCTCTAATGAGGGTAGAGAGCCATTAATTCTTTTTTTTAAAAAATATATTTTATTGATTTTTTACAGAGAGGAAGGGAGAGAGATAGAGAGTTAGAAACATCGATGAGAGAGAAACATCAATCAGCTGCCTCCTGCACATCTCCTACTGGGATGTGCCCGCAACCCAGGTACATGCCCTTGACCGGAATCGAACCTGGGACCTTTCAGTCCGCAGGCCGATGCTCTATCCACTGAGCCAAACGGTTTCAGCAATTCTTTAAGAATGTATTATTGCATTGCCATATGATAGATTTTTATTCTTTAGATAAGCTGAATAGAAAAGTTAAGTAAGACATATTTAAGCATCCTATGAGTTTAATTTCAATTTCATGGAATTTGAAAAAAAATTAAATTACAAATGAAGCTTGTACTTAATATGTTTTATTAAAGTAAACAGAGAAAAGACAGTAAAACTGTATTAAGACACTAAAAAAATAACACTCCATCTGGTTATTTTATTTGTAATCAAACTTAATTTGATTGCTTTTAATTCCCAAATTAGTACACTCATCTCTCATTATACAAACACAATTATTCTCCTTTTTTTGTTCAGAGGAAGTAAAAATACATAGAGCATTGATTTCTACTATATTTAATGTTAAAACCTAAGTTTTATTAAGTAATACTAAAGAATTAAGCTGGCAATAATAATTATTTGGATTTGTATACACACACAAAAAATGCAAAAAAAAATCCAAATTAGTTGAGTTTGATGGTACTTTTATTTGCCAACTTGTGTGAAGTTATAAAAATAACTAAAAATTTATGGAAATATTTTGAGAGAATTTTTCTGCACAAAATAAATAATACATTTTTGACAAAGTTCAATCTATTTCAGTAGAGTTACATATAGTATATAAAAGCACATCTCATCGAGCTTGAGGTCTATGTGATGTTACAACAAATGAATTAATTTATTCACTAATTTGAAAATACTTATTGAGAATATATTCTGTACTAGCTAGCCTCTGTGCTACATGCTGTGAAGAAAGGAGATGGAAGCACTTGCCAGTCCATCTTTTTGCAGATATACACCAAACCATGCCCCATATTAATATCAAGTTTACCCTCATAGAAAGAATACGGTTTTGTGGAAAAAGAAACTCATAAAATGACACAGTATGATAAAGGATAACTGTATTAAGAAACTAGATCGGAAGAAAGAAGTCTTTATTAAGCATAATTTGGAAAATTATAGAGCTTAAATATTTTTTGATAAGAAAACTTTCTTCACTTACCAGTCCTCACCAAATAGTACTAGTGATACATGATCTCAGAAGCAGGCTATTGCATGGCTAAGGTGAAGAGGGATGGATATTTATTGGAAGTAAAAAGAAAAAGAAAACAGTGACGTATTGTCATTTTGTTTAGCACAGTGTGATTCTGTACTTGCCTACCACTTAATATTCTGGGATGGCAGGGAGCCATGTAGAGCCACAGGTGACCTACTTATGCTTTTGTTTATACTATTCAATGTCTTCTGCTCTAGTCTGAAGTTAATAAGTATTGTTTCATCCAAGATAGGAAGTCTGAGATAGATGCCATTAATAGTATTGTTTTAAAATAAAAATCTAAGATTTAAATCTCCCTCATTAATGACTATAGCAGACAACCTCAAACAATAAATATAAAAGGCATAACTAAAACATTGTCCAGCTTGCTTAACAAAATTGATATCATTTCTTTTTATGAATTTTAGACCTCTGATAATTATGTAATTACTAGAGGCCTGGTGCACAAAAATTTGTGCACTCGGGGGTCCCTCAGCCCAGCCTGTGCCCTCTCGCAGTCTGGGACCCCTCGGGGTGATGTCCACCTGCTGGCTTAGGCCTGCTCCCTGGGGGATTGTGCCTAAGCTGCAGTTGAACATCCATAGAGCTGCTGAGGAGGCAGGAGAGGTTCCCACCATCGCCGCTGTGATGCCGTCAGCCTGGCTTGTGGCTGAGCAGAGCTCCGCCTGTGGGAGTGCACTGACTACCAGGGGGCAGCTCCTGCATTGAGCATCTGCCCCCTGGTGGTCAGTGTGTGTCATAGTGACCAGTCATTCCCAGTCGTTCTGCTGTTAGGGTCAATTTGCACATTACCGCCTAACGGGTTTGGCTCAGTGGATAGAGTGTCAGCTGCGGACTGAAGGATCCCAGGTTCGATTCCAGTCAAGGGCATGTACTCTGGTTGCATACACATCCCCAGTAGGGGGTGTGCAGGAGGCAGCTGATCAAAGTTTCTCTCTCATCGATGTTTCTAACTCTCTATCCCTCTCCCTTCCTCTCTATAAAAAATCAATAAAATATATTTGAAAAAAAAATTGCATGTGCACATTACCCTTTTATTATATAGGATAGAAGCCTGGTGCATTGGTGGGAGCCAGCTGGTTTGCCCTGAAGGGTGTCCTGGATCAGGGTGGGCAGGGGACCCCCAGCTGCCCCTGCTCACGATCGCTGGCTCTGCCCATGCTCAGGCCTAACACCTCTGGCCAAGGCATTAGGCCTGGGCAAGGGACCCCCAGCTCCCCACCATCGCCAACTCGGCCCCTGCTCCCTGCGATTGCCGGCTCCGCCCTAATGCCTCTCACCCAGGCATTAGGCCTGGGCAGGGGACCCACAGCTCTCCAAGGGATCTCCTGCTCCACCCCTTCCCAGGCCTAACGCCTGTGGCCAAGCTCCCACCATCGGCGACTCTGCCCCTGCTCCCCATGATCGCTGGCACCGCCCCTGTCCAGGCCTAATGCCTCTGGCCGAGGCATTAGGCCCGGGCAGGGGCGACTCGCAGCTGCAGCCGTCCCACGATAGCAGGCTCCGCCCCTGCCCAGCTCCCATCGCTGGCTCCACCCCTACTTCCCGCTATCACTGGCCAGTGCGGCAAAGGCGCCCGATTCTCCGATCATGGCTGGGGGGGCAGAG
>NW_005872560.1:0-54271 GCF_000147115.1 Myotis lucifugus
ATTAATTCAAACAGCTTCATTGGTGGCCGGCGATGTTTGCCCGGTGTGTTTGTATTCTCCACAACTTGCTAGAAATGAAGTTAACTCGTTCTCCCCACAAGAAACGGGGGCCCTTTTTCTAAAAAATAAAAGTAAATAGACGCATACTATCCTTAAGGCCGTGTTCAATGACCGAGATTAGAGGTAGAAAGCTGTGAATTGACGAGAATACTGATAATGTTTACAATCACGGCTCAATTTCTTGGTTTGTTCCCGAAGAGAGTTCTTTCAAACATTAAGAGTTACTACTTAGAGAGCTCAGGTTTTGTGTTAAAAGCTTTGAAATAAAAGAAGAATCACAGTTTCTATTACAATGAGGCTGAATTGCGGGATTTTTTTAAATGATCAGTTTAAACCCCGAGATTCATGTATATCACTGTAGGATAACTGTCTATTTTTGTAAAACCTTTAAATACACAGTAATAGTCCTGCGAAAATGATTAGAAATGTGTAAGAAACACTTGAAATACTAGTAAATAGAGCCATTCTATCGTTGTGGCCATGTTCAATCACCGAGATTAGAGTTGTAAAGCTGTGTAATGACCAGAATACTGTTAATGTTTACAATTGGGCGAATTTACTTGGCGTTTTTCTGAAGAGAGTTCTTTCAAACATTAAAAATTGCAGTATATAGAGCTCAGAATTTGTATATAAAGCCTTTAAATGAAGAGAATACTGTTCCTATTTACAATTGAGGCTGAATAGGCCAGAGTTTTATGAATGAAACGATTTAAACCGTGATGATTCACGTATATATTTCTAAGAAAATTGCCGCATGTTGGTACAACTCTTAAAATACACATTGACAGTACATGGAAATGATTAGGAACCTATAGGAAACACTTGAAATATAAGTTAATAGACCCATACTATTCTTATGGCAGTGTACAATTACCGAGATTAGAGGTAGAAAGCTGTGAATTGACGAGAATACTTATAACGTTTACAATTCCGGCTCAATGTCTTGGTTTTTTCCCGAAGAGTGTTCTTTCACACTTTGAGAGATACTATTTAGAGAGCTCAGGTGTTGTGTAAAAAGCTTTTAAATAAAGAGACTACTCTTTCTATATACATTGAGGCTGAATTGGCGGGAGTTCTTTGAATGAAACAGTTTAAACCCTGAAGATTCATATATATATTTCTAAGACACTGTTTCATTTTGGTAAAACTCTTAAAATACACAATGTCAGTTCATAGAAATGATTAGGAATGATTAGGAACATTTAATACAAGTGAATAGTGCCATGCTATCCTTATGGCCATGGGCAAACAGCGAGATTAGAGGTATAATGCTGGGAGATGACGAGAATACTCGTAAAGTTTACAATTCTGGCTAATTGACTTGTCGTTTTCTTGAAGAAAATGCTTTCAAATATTAAGAACAGCCGTTTATAAAGCTCAGAATTTGTGTATAAAGCCTTAAAACGAAGAGAATACTGTTCATATTTACAATTGAGGCTGAATAGGCAGGCGTTTTTTAATGAAACAGTTTAAACCGTGATGATTCATGTATATATTTCTAAGAAAACTGCCTTATTTTGCTAAAACTCTTAAAATAAACAATGACAGTTCATGGAAATGATTAGGAACCTGTAGGAAACACTAGAAATGTAAGTAAATAGACGCATACTATCCTTAAGGCCGTGTTCAATGACCGAGATTAGAGGTAGAAAGCTTTGAATTTACCAGAATACTGATAATGTTTACAATTCCGGCTCAATTTCTTGGTTTTTCCCGAAGAGAGTTCTTTGAAACATTAAGAGTTACTACTTAGAGAGCTCAGGTTTTGTGTTAAAAGCTTTGAAATAAAGAGAATACAGTTTCTATTTACAATTGAGGCTGAATTGGCGGGATTTTTTTAAATGAATCAGTTTAAACCCCGAAGATTCATGTATATCACTGTAGGATAACTGTCTATTTTTGTAAAACTTTTAAATACACAGTAATAGTCCTGCGAAATGATTAGAAATGTGTAAGAAACACTTGAAATACTAGTAAATAGAGCCATACTATCGTTGTGGCCATGTTCAATCACCGAGATTAGAGTTGTAAAGCTGTGTAATGACCAGAATACTGTTAATGTTTACAATTGGGCGAATTTACTTGGCGTTTTTCTGAAGAGAGTTGTTTCAAACATTAAAAATTGCAGTATATAGAGCTCAGAATTTGTATATAAAGCCTTTAAATGAAGAGAATACTATTCCTATTTACAATTGAGGCTGAATAGGCTAGAGTTTTATGAATGAAAAGGTTTAAACCGTGATGATTCATGTATATATTTCTAAGAAAATTGCCGCATGTCGGTACAACTCTTAAAATACACATTGACAGTACATGGAAATGATTAGGAACCTATAGGAAACACTTGAAATATAAGTTAATAGACCCATACTATTCTTATGGCAGTGTACAATTACCGAGATTAGAGGTAGAAAGCTTTGAATTGACGAGAATACTTATAATGTTTACAATTCCGGCTCAATGTCTTGGTTTTTTCCCGAAGAGTGTTCTTTCGCACTTTGAGAGATACTATTTAGAGAGCTCAGGTGTTGTGTAAAAAGGTTTTAAATAAAGAGACTACTCTTTCTATATACATTGAGGCTGACTTCGCGGGAGTTTTTTGAATGAAACAGTTTAAACCCTGAAGATTCATATATATATTTCTAAGACACTGTATCATTTTGGTAAAACTCTTAAAATACACAATGTCAGTACATGGAAATGATTAGGAACTTTTAAAAACACTTGAAATACAAGTGAATAGTGCCATGCTATCCTTATGGCCGTGGTCAAACAGCGAGATTAGAGGTATAATGCTGGGAAATGACGAGAATACTCGTAAAGTTTACAATTATGGCTAATTGACTTGTCGTTTTCTTGAAGAAAATGCTTTCAAATATTAAGAACTGCCGTTTATAAAGCTCAGAATTTGTGTATAAAGCCTTAAAACGAAGAGAATACTGTTCATAATTACAATTGAGGCTGAATAGGCAGACGTTTTTTAGTGAAACTGTTTAAACCGTGATGATTCATGTATATATTTCTAAGAAAACTGCCTTATTTTGCTAAAACTCTTAAAATAAACAATGACAGTTCATGGAAATGATTAGGAACCTGTAGGAAACACTAGAAATATAAGTAAATAGACGCATACTATCCTTAAGGCCGTGTTCAATGACCGAGATTAGAGGTAGAAAGCTTTGAAATGACCAGAATACTGATAATGTTTACAATTCCGGCTCAATTTCTTGGTTTTTCCCGAAGAGAGTTCTTTGAAACATTAAGAGTTACTACTTAGAGAGCTCAGGTTTTGTGTTAAAAGCTTTGAAATAAAGAGAATACAGTTTCTATTTACAATTGAGGCTGAATTGGCGGGATTTTTTTAAATGAATCAGTTTAAACCCCGAAGATTCATGTATATCACTGTAGGATAACTGTCTATTTTTGTAAAACTTTTAAATACACAGTAATAGTCCTGCGAAATGATTAGAAATGTGTAAGAAACACTTGAAATACTAGTAAATAGAGCCATACTATCGTTGTGGCCATGTTCAATCACCGAGATTAGAGTTGTAAAGCTGTGTAATGACCAGAATACTGTTAATGTTTACAATTGGGCGAATTTACTTGGCGTTTTTCTGAAGAGAGTTCTTTCAAACATTAAAAATTGCAGTGTATAGAGCTCAGAATTTGTATATAAAGCCTTTAAATGAAGAGAATACTGTTCCTATTTACAATTGAGGCTGAATAGGCTAGAGTTTTATGAATGAAAAGGTTTAAACCCGTGATGATTTCATGTATATATTTCTAAGAAAATTGCCGCATGTCGGTACCACTCCTTAAAATACACTTTGACAGTACATGGAAATGATTAGGAACCTATAGGAAACACCTGAAAATATAAGTTAATAGACCCATACTATTCTTATGGCAGTGTACAATTACCGAGATTAGAGGTAGAAAGCTTTGAATTGACGAGAATACTTATAATGTTTACAATTCCGGCTCAATGTCTTGGTTTTTTCCCGAAGAGTGTTCTTTCGCACTTTGAGAGATACTATTTAGAGAGCTCAGGTGTTGTGTAAAAAGGTTTTAAATAAAGAGACTACTCTTTCTATATACATTGAGGCTGACTTCGCGGGAGTTTTTTGAATGAAACAGTTTAAACCCTGAAGATTCATATATATATTTCTAAGACACTGTATCATTTTGGTAAAACTCTTAAAATACACAATGTCAGTACATGGAAATGATTAGGAACTTTTAAAAACACTTGAAATACAAGTGAATAGTGCCATGCTATCCTTATGGCCGTGGTCAAACAGCGAGATTAGAGGTATAATGCTGGGAAATGACGAGAATACTCGTAAAGTTTACAATTATGGCTAATTGACTTGTCGTTTTCTTGAAGAAAATGCTTTCAAATATTAAGAACTGCCGTTTATAAAGCTCAGAATTTGTGTATAAAGCCTTAAAACGAAGAGAATACTGTTCATAATTACAATTGAGGCTGAATAGGCAGACGTTTTTTAGTGAAACTGTTTAAACCGTGATGATTCATGTATATATTTCTAAGAAAACTGCCTTATTTTGCTAAAACTCTTAAAATAAACAATGACAGTTCATGGAAATGATTAGGAACCTGTAGGAAACACTAGAAATATAAGTAAATAGACGCATACTATCCTTAAGGCCGTGTTCAATGACCGAGATTAGAGGTAGAAAGCTTTGAAATGACCAGAATACTGATAATGTTTACAATTCCGGCTCAATTTCTTGGTTTTTCCCGAAGAGAGTTCTTTGAAACATTAAGAGTTACTACTTAGAGAGCTCAGGTTTTGTGTTAAAAGCTTTGAAATAAAGAGAATACAGTTTCTATTTACAATTGAGGCTGAATTGGCGGGATTTTTTTAAATGAATCAGTTTAAACCCCGAAGATTCATGTATATCACTGTAGGATAACTGTCTATTTTTGTAAAACTTTTAAATACACAGTAATAGTCCTGCGAAATGATTAGAAATGTGTAAGAAACACTTGAAATACTAGTAAATAGAGCCATACTATCGTTGTGGCCGTGTTCAATCACCAAGATTAGAGTTGTAAAGCTGTGTAATGACCAGAATACTGTTAATGTTTACAATTGGGCGAATTTACTTGGCGTTTTTCTGAAGAGAGTTCTTTCAAACATTAAAAATTGCAGTATATAGAGCTCAGAATTTGTATATAAAGCCTTTAAATGAAGAGAATACTGTTCCTATTTACAATTGAGGCTGAATAGGCAAGAGTTTTTTGAATGAAACGGTTTAAACCGTGATGATTCACGTATATATTTCTAAGAAAATTGCCGCATGTTGGTACAACTCTTAAAATACACATTGACAGTACATGGAAATGATTAGGAACCTATAGGAAACACTTGAAATATAAGTTAATAGACCCATGCTATTCTTATGGCCGTGTACAATTACCGAGATTAGAGGTAGAAAGCTGTGAATTGACGAGAATACTTATAATGTTTACAATTCCGGCTCAATGTCTTGGTTTTTTTCCGAAGAGTGTTATTTCACACTTTGAGAGATACTATTTAGAGAGCTCAGGTGTTGTGTAAAAAGCTTTTAAATAAAGAGACTACTCTTTCTATTTACATTGAGGCTGAATTGGTGGGAGTTTTTGAATGAAACAGTTTAAACCCTGAAGATTCATATATATATTTCAAGCAAAACTGTCTCATTTTGGTAAAACTCTTAAAATACACTATGTCAGTACATGGAAATGATTAGGAACATTTAAAACACTTGAAATACAAGTAAATAGTGCCATGCTATCTTTATGGCCGTGGTCAAACAGCGAGATTAGAGGTATAATGCTGTGAAATGACGAGAATACTCGTAAAGTTTACAATTCTGGCTAATTGACTTGTCGTTTTCTTGAAGAATATGCTTTCAAATATTAAGAACAGCCGTTTATAAAGCTCAGAATTTGTGTATAAAGCCTTAAAACGAAGAGAATACTGTTCATATTTACAATTGAGGCTGAATAGTCAGACGTTTTTTAATGAAACAGTTTAAACCGTGATGATTCATGTATATATTTCTAAGAAAACTGCCTTATTTTGCTAAAACTCTTAAAATAAACAATGACAGTTCATGGAAATGATTAGGAACCTGTAGGAAACACTAGAAATGTAAGTAAATAGACGCATACTATCCTTAAGGCCGTGTTCAATGACCGAGATTAGAGGTAGAAAGCTGTGAATTGACGAGAATACTGATAATGTTTACAATTCCGGCTCAATTTCTTGGTTTTTCCCGAAGAGAGTTCTTTGAAACATTAAGAGTTACTACTTAGAGAGCTCAGGTTTTGTGTCAAAAGCTTTGAAATAAAGAGAATACAGTTTCTATTTACAATTGAGGCTGAATTGTCGGGTTTTTTTTGAATGAATCAGTTTAAACCCTGAAGATTCATGTATATAACTGTAGGAAAACTGTCTATTTTTGTAAAACTTTTAAATACACAGTAATAGTCCTGCGAAATGATTAGAAATGTGTAAGACACACTTGAAATACTAGTAAATAGAGCCATATTATCGTTGTGGCCGTGTTCAATCACCGAGATTAGAGTTGTAAAGCTGTGTAATGACCAGAATACTGTTAATGTTTACAATTGGGCGAATTTACTTGGCGTTTTTCTTAAGAGAGTTGTTTCAAACATTAAAAATTGCAGTATATAGAGCTCAGAATTTGTATATAAAGCCTTTAAATGAAGAGAATACTATTCCTATTTACAATTGAGGCTGAATAGGCTAGAGTTTTATGAATGAAAAGGTTTAAACCGTGATGATTCATGTATATATTTCTAAGAAAATTGCCGCATGTCGGTACAACTCTTAAAATACACTTTGACAGTACATGGAAATGATTAGGAACCTATAGGAAACACTTGAAATATAAGTTAATAGACCCATACTATTCTTATGGCAGTGTACAATTACCGAGATTAGAGGTAGAAAGCTTTGAATTGACGAGAATACTTATAATGTTTACAATTCCGGCTCAATGTCTTGTTTTTTCCCGAAGAGTGTTCTTTCACACTTTGAGAGATACTATTTAGAGAGCTCAGGTGTTGTGTAAAAAGGTTTTAAATAAAGAGACTACTCTTTCTATATACATTGAGGCTGACTTCGCGGGAGTTTTTTGAATGAAACAGTTTAAACCCTGAAGATTCATATATATATTTCTAAGACACTGTATCATTTTGGTAAAACTCTTAAAATACACAATGTCAGTACATGGAAATGATTAGGAACATTTAAAAACACTTGAAATACAAGTAAATAGTGCCATGCTATCTTTATGGCCGTGGTCAAACAGCGAGATTAGAGCTTTAATGCTGTGAAATGACGAGAATACTCGTAAAGTTTACAATTCTAGCTATTTGACTTGTCGTTTTCTTGAAGAAAATGCATTCAAATATTAAGAACAGCCGTTAATACAGCTCAGAATTTGTGTATAAAGCCTCCAAACGAAGAGAATACTGTTCATATTTACAATGGAGGCTGAATAGGCATGCGTTTTTTAATGAAACAGTTTAAACCGTGATGATTCATGTATATATTTCTAAGAAAACTGCCTTATTTTGGTAAAACTCTTAATATAAACAATGACAGTTCATGGAAATGATTAGGAACCTGTAGGAAACACTAGAAATATAAGTAAATAGACGCATACTATCCTTAAGGCCGTGTTCAATGACCGAGATTAGAGGTAGAAAGCTGTGAATTGACGAGAATACTGATAATGTTTACAATCCCGGCTCAATTTCTTGGTTTGTTCCCGAAGAGAGTTCTTTCACACTTTAAGAGTTACTACTTAGAGAGCTCAGGTTTTGTGTTAAAAGCTTTGAAATAAAGAGAATACAGTTTCTATTTACAATTGAGGCAGAATTGGCGGGATTTTTTGGAATGAATCAGTTTAAACCCTGAAGATTCATGTATATAACTGTAGGAAAACTGTCTATTTTTGTAAAACTTTTAAATACACAGTAATAGTCCTGCGAAATGATTGGAAATGTGTAAGAAACACTTGAAATACCAGAAAATAGAGCCATACTACCGTTGTGGCCGTGTTCAATCACCGAGATTAGAGTTGTAAAGCTGTGTAATGACCAGAATACTGTTAATGTTTACAATTGGGCGAATTTACTTGGCGTTTTTCTGAAGAGAGTTCTTTCAAACATTAAAAATTGCAGTATATACAGCTCAGAATTTGTATAGAAAGCCTTTAAATGAAGAGAATACTGTTCCTATTTACAATTGAGGCTGAATAGGCAAGAGTTTTTTGAATGAAACCGTTTAAACCGTGATGATTCACGTATATATTTCTAAGAAAATTGCCGCATGTTGGTACAACTCTTAAAATACACATTGACAGTACATGGAAACGATTAGGAACCTATAGGAAACACTTGAAATATAAGTTAATAGACCCATACTATTCTTATGGCCGAGTACAATTACCGAGATTAGAGGTAGAAAGCTGTGAATTGACGAGAATACTTATAATGTTTACAATTCCGGCTCAATGTCTTGGTTTTTTCCCGAAGAGTGTTCTTTCACACTTTGAGAGATACTATTTAGAGAGCTCAGGTGTTGTGTAAAAAGCTTTTAAATAAAGAGAATACTCTTTCTATTTACATTGAGGCTGAATTGGCGGGAGTTTTTGAATGAAACAGTTTAAACCCTGAAGATTCATATATATATTTCAAGCAAACTGTCTCATTTTGGTAAAACTCTTAAAATACACTATGTCAGTACATGGAAATGATTAGGAACATTTAAAAACACTTGAAATACAAGTAAATAGTGCCATGCTATCTTTATTGCCGTGGTCAAACAGCGAGATTAGAGGTATAATGCTGTGAAATGACGAGAATACTCGTAAAGTTTACAATTCTGGCTATTTGACTTGTCGTTTCTTGAAGAAAATGCTTTCAAATATTAAGAACAGCCGTTTATACAGCTCAGAATTTGTGTATAAAGCCTTAAAACGAAGAGAATACTGTTCATATTTACAATGGAGGCTGAATAGGCAGGCGTTTTTTAATGAAACAGTTTAAACCGTGATGATTCATGTATATATTTCTAAGAAAACTGCCTTATTTTGGTAAAAGTCTTAAAATAAACAATGACATTTCATGGAAATGATTAGGAACCTGTAGGAAACACTAGAAATATAAGTAAATAGACGCATACTATCCTTAAGGCCGTGTTCAATGACCGAGATTAGAGGTAGAAAGCTGTGAATTGACGAGAATACTGATAATGTTTACAATCCCGGCTCAATTTCTTGGTTTGTTCCCGAAGAGAGTTCTTTCAAACATTAAGAGTTACTACTTAGAGAGCTCAGGTTTTGTGTTAAAAGCTTTGAAATAAAGAGAATACAGTTTCTATTTACAATTGAGGCTGAATTGGCGGGATTTTTTAGAATGAATCAGTTTAAACCATGAAGATTCATGTATATAACTGTAGGAAAACTGTCTATTTTTGTAAAACTTTTAAATACACAGTAATAGTCCTGCGAAATGATTGGAAATGTGTAAGAAACACTTGAAATACCAGAAAATAGAGCCATACTACCGTTGTGGCCGTGTTCAATCACCGAGATTAGAGTTGGAAAGCTGTGTAATGACCAGAATACTGTTAATGTTTACAATTGGGCGAATTTACTTGGCGTTTTTCTGAAGAGAGTTCTTACAAACATTAAAAAATGCAGTATATACAGCTCAGAATTTGTATAGAAAGCCTTTAAATGAAGAGAATACTGTTCCTATTTACAATTGAGGCTGAATAGGCAAGAGTTTTTTGAATGAAACGGTTTAAACCGTGATGATTCACGTATATATTTCTAAGAAAATTGCCGCATGTTGGTACAACTCTTAAAATACACATTGACAGTACATGGAAATGATTAGGAACCTATAGGAAACACTTGAAATATAAGTTAATAGACCCATACTATTCTTATGGCCGAGTACAATTACCGAGATTAGAGGTAGAAAGCTGTGAATTGACGAGAATACTTATAATGTTTACAATTCCGGCTCAATGTCTTGGTTTTTTCCCGAAGAGTGTTCTTTCACACTTTGAGAGATACTATTTAGAGAGCTCAGGTTTTGTGTAAAAAGCTTTTAAATAAAGAGAATACTCTTTCTATTTACATTGAGGCTGAATTGGCGGGAGTTTTTGAATGAAACAGTTTAAACCCTGAAGATTCATATATATTTTTCAAGCAAAACTGTCTCATTTTGGTAAAACTCTTAAAATACACTATGTCAGTACATGGAAATGATTAGGAATATTTAAAAACACTTGAAATAAAAGTAAATAGTGTCATGCTATCTTTATGGCCGCGGTCAAACAGCGAGATTAGAGGTATAATGCTGTGAAATGACGAGAATACTCGTAAAGTTTACAATTCTGGCTATTTGACTTGTCGTTTTCTTGAAGAAAATGCTTTCAAATATTAAGAACAGCCGTTTATACAGCTCAGAATTTGTGTATAAAGCCTTAAAACGAAGAGAATACTGTTCATATTTACAATGGAGGCTGAATAGGCAGGCGTTTTTTAATTAAACAGTTCAAACCGTGATGATTCATGTATATATTTCTAAGAAAACTGTCTTATTTTGGTAAAACTCTTAAAATAAACAATGACAGTTCATGGAAATGATTAGGAACCTGTAGGAAACACTAGAAATATAAGTAAATAGACGCATACTATCCTTAAGGCCGTGTTCAATGACCGAGATTAGAGGTAGAAAGCTGTGAATTGACGAGAATACTGATAATGTTTACAATCCCGGCTCAATTTCTTGGTTTGTTCCCGAAGAGAGTTCTTTCAAACATTAAGAGTTACTACTTAGAGAGCTCAGGTTTTGTGTTAAAAGCTTTGAAATAAAGAGAATACAGTTTCTATTCACAAATGAGGCTGAATTGGCGGGATTTTTCGGAATGAATCAGTTTAAACCCTGAAGATTCATGTATATAACTGTAGGAAAACTGTCTATTTTTGTAAAACTTTTAAATACACAGTAATAGTCCTGCGAAATGATTGGAAATGTGTAAGAAACACTTGAAATACCAGAAAATAGAGCCATACTACCGTTGTGGCCGTGTTCAATCACCTAGATTAGAGTTGTAAAGCTGTGTAATGACCAGAATACTGTTAATGTTTACAATTGGGCGAATTTACTTGGCGTTTTTCTGAAGAGAGTTCTTTCAATCATTAAAAATTACAGTATATACAGCTCAGAATTTGTATAGAAAGCCTTTAAATGAAGAGAATACTGTTCCTATTTACAATTGAGGCTGAATAGGCAAGAGTTTTTTGAATGGAACGGTTTAAACCGTGATGATTCACGTATATATTTCTAAGAAAATTGCCGCATGTTGGTACAACTCTTAAAATACACATTGACAGTACATGGAAATGATTAGGAACCTATAGGAAACACTTGAAATATAAGTTAATAGACCCATACTATTCTTATGGCCGAGTACAATTACCGAGATTAGAGGTAGAAAGCTGTGAATTGACGAGAATACTTATAATGTTTACAATTCCGGCTCAATGTCTTGGTTTTTTCCCGAAGAGTGTTCTTTCACACTTTGAGAGATACTATTTAGAGAGCTCAGGTGTTGCGTAAAAAGCTTTTAAATAAAGAGAATACTCTTTCTATTTCCATTGAGGCTGAATTGGCGGGAGGTTTTGAATGAAACAGTTTAAACCCTGAAGATTCATATATATATTTCAAGCAAAACTGTCTCATTTTGGTAAAACTCTTAAAATACACTATGTCAGTACATGGAAATGATTAGGAACATTTAAAAACACTTGAAATACAAGTAAATAGTGCCATGCTATCTTTATGGCCGCGGTCAAACAGCGAGATTAGAGGTATAATGCTGTGAAATGACGAGAATACTCGTAAAGTTTACAATTCTGGCTATTTGACTTGTCGTTTTCTTGAAGAAAATGCTTTCAAATATTAAGAACAGCCGTTTATACAGCTCAGAATTTGTGTATAAAGCCTTAAAACGAAGAGAATACTGTTCATATTTACAATGGAGGCTGAATAGGCAGGCGTTTTTTAATTAAACAGTTTAAACCGTGATGATTCATGTATATATTTCTAAGAAAACTGCCTTATTTTGGTAAAACTCTTAAAATAAACAATGACAGTTCATGGAAATGATTAGGAACCTGTAGGAAACACTAGAAATATAAGTAAATAGACGCATACTATCCTTAAGGCCGTGTTCAATGACCGAGATTAGAGGTAGAAAGCTGTGAATTGACGAGAATACTGATAATGTTTACAATCCCGGCTCAATTTCTTGGTTTGTTCCCGAAGAGAGTTCTTTCAAACATTAAGAGTTACTACTTAGAGAGCTCAGGTTTTGTGTTAAAAGCTTTGAAATAAAGAGAATACAGTTTCTATTCACAAATGAGGCTGAATTGGCGGGATTTTTCGGAATGAATCAGTTTAAACCCTGAAGATTCATGTATATAACTGTAGGAAAACTCTATTTTTGTAAAACTTTTAAATACACAGTAATAGACCTGCGAAATGATTGGAAATGTGTAAGAAACACTTGAAATACCAGAAAATAGAGCCATACTACCGTTGTGGCCGTGTTCAATCACCGAGATTAGAGTTGGAAAGCTGTGTAATGACCAGAATACTGTTAATGTTTACAATTGGGCGAATTTACTTGGCGTTTTTCTGAAGAGAGTTCTTTCAAACATTAAAAATTGCAGTATATACAGCTCAGAATTTGTATAGAAAGCCTTTAAATGAAGAGAATACTGTTCCTATTTACAATTGAGGCTGAATAGGCAAGAGTTTTTTGAATGAAACGGTTTAAACCGTGATGATTCACGTATATATTTCTAAGAAAATTGCCGCATGTTGGTACAACTCTTAAAATACACATTGACAGTACATGGAAATGATTAGGAACCTATAGGAAACACTTGAAATATAAGTTAATAGACCCATACTATTCTTATGGCCGAGTACAATTACCGAGATTAGAGGTAGAAAGCTGTGAATTGACGAGAATACTTATAATGTTTACAATTCCGGCTCAATGTCTTGGTTTTTTCCCGAAGAGTGTTCTTTCACACTTTGGAGATACCATTTAGAGAGCTCAGGTGTTGTGTAAAAAGCTTTTAAATAAAGAGAATACTCTTTCTATTTACATTGAGGCTGAATTGGCGGGAGTTTTTGAATGAAACAGTTTAAACCCTGAAGATTCATATATATATTTCAAGCAAAACTGTCTCATTTTGGTAAAACTCTTAAAATACACTATGTCAGTACATGGAAATGATTAGGAACATTTAAAAACACTTGAAATACAAGTAAATAGTGCCATGCTATCTTTATGGCCGTGGTCAAACAGCGAGATTACAGGTATAATGCTGTGAAATGACGAGAATACTCGTAAAGTTACAATTCTGGCTATTTGACTTGTCGTTTCTTGAAGAAAATGCTTTCAAATATTAAGAACAGCCGTTTATACAGCTCAGAATTTGTGTATAAAGCCTTAAAACGAAGAGAATACTGTTCATATTTACAATGGAGGCTGAATAGGCAGGCGTTTTTTAATGAAACAGTTTAAACCGTGATGATTCATGTATATATTTCTAAGAAAACTGTCTTATTTTGGTAAAACTCTTAAAATAAACAATGACAGTTCATGGAAATGATTAGGAACCTGTAGGAAACACTAGAAATATAAGTAAATAGACGCATACTATCCTTAAGGCCGTGTTCAATGACCGAGATTAGAGGTAGAAAGCTGTGAATTGACGAGAATACTGATAATGTTTACAATCCCGGCTCAATTTCTTGGTTTGTTACCGAAGAGAGTTCTTTCAAACATTAAGAGTTACTACTTAGAGAGCTCAGGTTTTGTGTTAAAAGCTTTGAAATAAAGAGAATACAGTTTCTATTCACAAATGAGGCTGAATTGGCGGGATTTTTTGGAATGAATCAGTTTAAACCCTGAAGATTCATGTATATAACTGTAGGAAAACTGTCTATTTTTGTAAAACTTTTAAATACACAGTAATAGTCCTGCGAAATGATTGGAAATGTGTAAGAAACACTTGAAATACCAGAAAATAGAGCCATACTACCGTTGTGGCCGTGTTCAATCACCGAGATTAGAGTTGTAAAGCTGTGTAATGACCAGAATACTGTTAATGTTTACAATTGGGCGAATTTACTTGGCGTTTTTCTGAAGAGAGTTCTTTCAAACATTAAAAATTGCAGTATATACAGCTCAGAATTTGTATAGAAAGCCTTTAAATGAAGAGAATACTGTTCCTATTTACAATTGAGGCTGAATAGGCAAGAGTTTTTTGAATGGAACGGTTTAAACCGTGATGATTCACGTATATATTTCTAAGAAAATTGCCGCATGTTGGTACAACTCTTAAAATACACATTGACAGTACATGGAAATGATTAGGAACCTATAGGAAACACTTGAAATATAAGTTAATAGACCCATACTATTCTTATGGCCGAGTACAATTACCGAGATTAGAGGTAGAAAGCTGTGAATTGACGAGAATACTTATAATGTTTACAAGTCCGGCTCAATGTCTTGGTTTTTTCCCGAAGAGTGTTCTTTCACACTTTGAGAGATACTATTTAGAGAGCTCAGGTGTTGTGTAAAAAGCTTTTAAATAAAGAGAATACTCTTTCTATTTACATTGAGGCTGAATTGGCGGGAGTTTTTGAATGAAACAGTTTAAACCCTGAAGATTCATATATATATTTCAAGCAAACTGTCTCATTTTGGTAAAACTCTTAAAATACACTATGTCAGTACATGGAAATGATTAGGAACATTTAAAAACACTTGAAATACAAGTAAATAGTGCCATGCTATCTTTATGGCCGTGGTCAAACAGCGAGATTAGAGGTATAATGCTGTGAAATGACGAGAATACTCGTAAAGTTTACAATTCTGGCTATTTGACTTGTCGTTTTCTTGAAGAAAATGCTTTCAAATATTAAGAACAGCCGTTTATACAGCTCAGAATTTGTGTATAAAGCCTTAAAACGAAGAGAATACTGTTCATATTTACAATGGAGGCTGAATAGGCAGGCGTTTATTAATGAAACAGTTTAAACCGTGATGATTCATGTATATATTTCTAAGAAAACTGTCTTATTTTGGTAAAACCCTTAATGACAGTTCATGGAAATGATTAGGAACCTGTAGGAAACACTAGAAATATAAGTAAATAGACGCATACTATCCTTAAGGCCGTGTTCAATGACCGAGATTAGAGGTAGAAAGCTGTGAATGACGAGAATACTGATAATGTTTACAATCCCGGCTCAATTTCTTGCTTTGTTCCCGAAGAGAGTTCTTTCAAACATTAAGAGTTACTACTTAGAGAGCTCAGGTTTTGTGTTAAAAGCTTTGAAATAAAGAGAATACAGTTTCTATTTACAATTGAGGCTGAATTGGCGGGATTTTTTGGAATGATTCAGTTTAAACCCTGAAGATTCATGTATATAACTGTAGGAAAACTCTATTTTTGTAAAACTTTTAAATACACAGTAATAGTCCTGCGAAATGATTGGAAATGTGTAAGAAACACTTGAAATACCAGAAAATAGAGCCATACTACCGTTGTGGCCGTGTTCAATCACCGAGATTAGAGTTGTAAAGCTGTGTAATGACCAGAATACTGTTAATGTTTACAATTGGGCGAATTTACTTGGCGTTTTTCTGAAGAGAGTTCTTTCAAACATTAAAAATTGCAGTATATACAGCTCAGAATTTGTATAGAAAGCCTTTAAATGAAGAGAATACTGTTCCTATTTACAATTGAGGCTGAATAGGCAAGAGTTTTTTGAATGGAACGGTTTAAACCGTGATGATTCACGTATATATTTCTAAGAAAATTGCCGCATGTTGGTACAACTCTTAAAATACACATTGACAGTACATGGAAATGATTAGGAACCTATAGGAAACACTTGAAATATAAGTTAATAGACCCATACTATTCTTATGGCCGAGTACAATTACCGAGATTAGAGGTAGAAAGCTGTGAATTGACGAGAATACTTATAATGTTTACAATTCCGGCTCAATGTCTTGGTTTTTTCCCGAAGAGTGTTCTTTCACACTTTGAGAGATACTATTTAGAGAGCTCAGGTGTTGTGTAAAAACTTTTAAATAAAGAGAATACTCTTTCTATTTACATTGAGGCTGAATTGGCGGGAGTTTTTGAATGAAACAGTTTAAACCCTGAAGATTCATATATATATTTCAAGCAAAACTGTCTCATTTTGGTAAAACTCTTAAAATACACTATGTCAGTACATGGAAATGATTAGGAACATTTAAAAACACTTGAAATACAAGTAAATAGTGCCATGCTATCTTTATGGCCGTGGTCAAACAGCGAGATTACAGGTATAATGCTGTGAAATGACGAGAATACTCGTAAAGTTTACAATTCTGGCTAATTGACTTGTCGTTTCTTGAAGAAAATGCTTTCAAATATTAAGAACAGCCATTTATACAGCTCAGAATTTGTGTATAAAGCCTTAAAACGAAGAGAATACTGTTCATATTTACAATGGAGGCTG
Organism: Myotis lucifugus; assembly: GCF_000147115.1. NCBI lineage: Eukaryota > Metazoa > Chordata > Mammalia > Chiroptera > Vespertilionidae > Myotis > Myotis lucifugus. The sequence continues at coordinate 16,727 of NW_005872560.1, forward strand.
AATAGGCACGCGTTTTTTAATGAAACAGTTTAAACTGTGATGATTCATGTATATATTTCTAAGAAAACTGCCTTATTTTGGTAAAAGTCTTAAAATAAACAATGACAGTTCATGGAAATGATTAGGAACCTGTAGGAAACACTAGAAATATAAGTAAATAGACGCATACTATCCTTAAGGCCGTGTTCAATGACCGAGATTAGAGGTAGAAAGCTGTGAATTGACGAGAATACTGATAATGTTTACAATCCCGGCTCAATTTCTTGGTTTGTTCCCGAAGAGAGTTCTTTCACACATTAAGAGTTACTACTTAGAGAGCTCAGGTTTTGTGTTAAAAGCTTTGAAATAAAGAGAATACAGTTTCTATTTACAATTGAGGCTGAATTGGCGGGATTTTTTGGAATGAATCAGTTTAAACCCTGAAGATTCATGTATATAACTGTAGGAAAACTGTCTATTTTTGTAAAACTTTTAAATACACAGTAATAGTCCTGCGAAATGATTGGAAATGTGTAAGAAACACTTGAAATACCAGAAAATAGAGCCATACTATCGTTGTGGCCGTGGTCAATCACCGAGATTACTGTTGTAAAGCTGTGTAATGACCAGAATACTGTTAATGTTTACAATTGGGCGAATTTACTTGGCGTTTTTCTGAAGAGAGTTCTTTCAAACATTAAAAATTGCAGTATATACAGCTCAGAATTTGTATAGAAAGCCTTTAAATGAAGAGAATACTGTTCCTATTTACAATTGAGGCTGAATAGGCAAGAGTTTTTTGAATGGAACGGTTTAAACCGTGATGATTCACGTATATGTTTCTAAGAAAATTGCCGCATGTTGGTACAACTCTTAAAATACACATTGACAGTACATGGAAATGATTAGGAACCTATAGGAAACACTTGAAATATAAGTTAATAGACCCATACTATTCTTATGGCCGAGTACAATTACCGAGATTAGAGGTAGAAAGCTGTGAATTGACGAGAATACTTATAATGTTTACAATTCCGGCTCAATGTCTTGGTTTTTTCCCGAAGAGTGTTCTTTCACACTTTGAGAGATACTATTTAGAGAGCTCAGGTGTTGTGTAAAAAGCTTTTAAATAAAGAGAATACTCTTTCTATTTACATTGAGGCTGAATTGGCGGGAGTTTTTGAATGAAACAGTTTAAACCCTGAAGATTCATATATATATTTCAAGCAAAACTGTCTCATTTTGGTAAAACTCTTAAAATACACTATGTCAGTACATGGAAATGATTAGGAACATTTAAAAACACTTGAAATACAAGTAAATAGTGCCATGCTATCTTTATGGCCGTGGTCAAACAGTGAGATTACAGGTATAATGCTGTGAAATGATGAGAATACTCGTAAAGTTTACAATTCTGGCTAATTCACTTGTCGTTTCTTGAAGAAAATGCTTTCAAATATTAAGAACAGCCGTTTATACAGCTCAGAATTTGTGTATAAAGCCTTAAAACGAAGAGAATACTGTTCATATTTACAAAGGAGGCTGAATAGGCAGGCGTTTTTTAATGAAACAGTTTAAACCGTGATGATTCATGTATATATTTCTAAGAAAACTGCCTTATTTTGGTAAAACTCTTAATATAAACAATGACAGTTCATGGAAATGATTAGGAACCTGTAGGAAACACTAGAAATATAAGTAAATAGACGCATACTATCCTTAAGGCCGTGTTCAATGACCGAGATTAGAGGTAGAAAGCTGTGAATTGACGAGAATACTGATAATGTTTACAATCCCGGCTCAATTTCTTGGTTTGTTCCCGAAGAGAGTTCTTTCAAACATTAAGAGTTACTACTTAGAGAGCTCAGGTTTTGTGTTAAAAGCTTTGAAATAAAGAGAATACAGTTTCTATTTACAATTGAGGCTGAATTGGCGGGATTTTTTGGAATGAATCAGTTTAAACCCTGAAGATTCATGTATATAACTGTAGGAAAACTGTCTATTTTTGTAAAACTTTTAAATACACAGTAATAGTCCTGCGAAATGATTGGAAATGTGTAAGAAACACTTGAAATAGCAGAAAATAGAGCCATACTACCGTTGTGGCCGTGTTCAATCACCGAGATTAGAGTTGTAAAGCTGTGTAATGACCAGAATACTGTTAATGTTTACAATTGGGCGAATTTTCTTGGCGTTTTTCTGAAGAGAGTTCTTTCAAACATTAAAAATTGCAGTATATAGAGCTCAGAATTTGTATAGAAAGCCTTTAAATGAAGAGAATACTGTTCCTATTTACAATTGAGGCTGAATAGGCAAGAGTTTTTTGAATGGAACGGTTTAAACCGTGATGATTCACGTATATATTTCTAAGAAAATTGCCGCATGTTGGTACAACTCTTAAAATACACATTGACAGTACATGGAAATGATTAGGAACCTATAGGAAACACTTGAAATATAAGTTAATAGACCCATACTATGCTTATGCCCGAGTACAATTACCGAGATTAGAGGTAGAAAGCTGTGAATTGACGAGAATACTTATAATGTTTACAATTCCGGCTCAATGTCTTGGTTTTTTCCCGAAGAGTGTTCTTTCACACTTTGAGAGGTACTATTTAGAGAGCTCAGGTGTTGTGTAAAAAGCTTTTAAATAAAGAGAATACTCTTTCTATTTACATTGAGGCTGAATTGGCGGGAGTTTTTGAATGAAACAGTTTAAACCCTGAAGATTCATATATATATTTCAAGCAAAACGGTCTCATTTTGGTAAAACTCTTAAAATACACTATGTCAGTACATGGAAATGATTAGGAACATTTAAAAACACTTGAAATACAAGTAAATAGTGCCATGCTATCTTTATGGCCGTGGTCAAACAGCGAGATTACAGGTATAATGCTGTGAAATGACGAGAATACTCGTAAAGTTTACAATTCTGGCTAATTCACTTGTCGTTTCTTGAAGAAAATGCTTTCAAATATTAAGAACAGCCGTTTATACAGCTCAGAATTTGTGTATAAAGCCTTAAAACGAAGAGAATACTGTTCATATTTACAATTGAGGCTGAATAGGCAGGCGTTTTTTAATGAAACAGTTTAAACCGTGATGATTCATGTATATATTTCTAAGAAAACTGCCTTATTTTGGTAAAACTCTTAAAATAAACAATGACAGTTCATGGAAATGATTAGGAACCTGTAGGAAACACTAGAAATATAAGTAAATAGTCGCATACTATCCTTAAGGCCGTGTTCAATGACCGAGATTAGAGGTAGAAAGCTGTGAATTGACGAGAATACTGATAATGTTTACAATCCCGGCTCAATTTCTTGGTTTGTTCCCGGAGAGTTCTTTCAAAAATTAAGAGTTACTACTTAGAGAGCTCAGGTTTTGTGTTAAAAGCTTTGAAATAAAGAGAATACAGTTTCTATTTACAATTGAGGCTGAATTGGCGGGATTTTTTGGAATGAATCAGTTTAAACCCTGAAGATTCATGTATATAACTGTAGGAAAACTGTCTATTTTTGTAAAACTTTTAAATACACAGTAATAGTCCTGCGAAATGATTGGAAATGTGTAAGAAACACTTGAAATACCAGAAAATAGAGCCATACTACCGTTGTGGCCGTGGTCAATCACCGAGATTAGAGTTGTAAAGCTGTGTAATGACCAGAATACTGTTAAAGTTTACAATTGGGCGAATTTACTTGGCGTTTTTCTGAAGAGAGTTCTTTCAAACATTAAAAAATGCAGTATATACAGCTCAGAATTTGTATAGAAAGCCTTTAAATGAAGAGAATACTGTTCCTATTTACAATTGAGGCTGAATAGGCAAGAGCTTTTTGAATGGAACGGTTTAAACCGTGATGATTCACGTATATGTTTCTAAGAAAATTGCCGCATGTTGGTACAACTCTTAAAATACACATTGACAGTACATGGAAATGATTAGGAACCTATAGGAAACACTTGAAATATAAGTTAATAGACCCATACTATTCTTATGGCCGAGTACAATTACCGAGATTAGAGGTAGAAAGCTGTGAATTGACGAGAATACTTATAATGTTTACAATTCCGGCTCAATGTCTTGGTTTTTTCCCGAAGAGTGTTCTTTCACACTTTGAGAGATACTATTTAGAGAGCTCAGGTGTTGTGTAAAAAGCTTTTAAATAAAGAGAATACTCTTTCTATTTACATTGAGGCTGAATTGGCGGGAGTTTTTGAATGAAACAGTTTAAACCCTGAAGATTCATATATATATTTCAAGCAAAACTGTCTCATTTTGGTAAAACTCTTAAAATACACTATGTCAGTACATGGAAATGATTAGGAACATTTAAAAACACTTGAAATACAAGTAAATAGTGCCATGCTATCTTTATGGCCGTGGTCAAACAGTGAGATTACAGGTATAATGCTGTGAAATGACGAGAATACTCGTAAAGTTTACAATTCTGGCTAATTCACTTGTCGTTTCTTGAAGAAAATGCTTTCAAATATTAAGAACAGCCGTTTATACAGCTCAGAATTTGTGTATAAAGCCTTAAAACGAAGAGAATACTGTTCATATTTACAATGGAGGCTGAATAGGCAGGCGTTTTTTAATGAAACAGTTTAAACCGTGATGATTCATGTATATATTTCTAAGAAAACTGCCTTATTTTGGTAAAACTCTTAAAATAAACAATGACAGTTCATGGAAATGATTAGGAACCTGTAGGAAACACTAGAAATATAAGTAAATAGACGCATACTATCCTTAAAGCCGTGTTCAATGACCGAGATTAGAGGTAGAAAGCTGTGAATTGACGAGAATACTGATAATGTTTACAATCCCGGCTCAATTTCTTGGTTTGTTCCCGAAGAGAGTTCTTTCAAACATTAAGAGTTACTACTTAGAGAGCTCAGGTTTTGTGTTAAAAGCTTTGAAATAAAGAGAATACAGTTTCTATTTACAATTGAGGCTGAATTGGCGGGATTTTTTGGAATGAATCAGTTTAAACCCTGAAGATTCATGTATATAACTGTAGGAAAACTGTCTATTTTTGTAAAACTTTTAAATACACAGTAATATTCCTGCGAAATGATTAGAAATGTGTAAGAAACACTTGAAATACCAGAAAATAGAGCCATACTATCGTTGTGGCCGTGTTCAATCACCGAGATTAGAGTTGTAAAGCTGTGTAATGACCAGAATACTGTTAATGTTTATAACTGGGCGAATTTACTTGGCGTTTTTCTGAAGAGAGTTCTTTCAAACATTAAAAATTGCAGTATATACAGCTCAGAATTTGTATAGAAAGCCTTTAAATGAAGAGAATACTGTTCCTATTTACAATTGAGGCTGAATAGGCAAGAGCTTTTTGAATGGAACGGTTTAAACCGTGATGATTCACGTATATGTTTCTAAGAAAATTGCCGCATGTTGGTACAACTCTTAAAATACACATTGACAGTACATGGAAATGATTAGGAACCTATAGGAAACACTTGAAATATAAGTTAATAGACCCATACTATTCTTATGGCCGAGTACAATTACCGAGATTAGAGGTAGAAAGCTGTGAATTGACGAGAATACTTATAATGTTTACAATTCCGGCTCAATGTCTTGGTTTTTTCCCGAAGAGTGTTCTTTCACACTTTGAGAGATACTATTTAGAGAGCTCAGGTGTTGTGTAAAAAGCTTTTAAATAAAGAGAATACTCTTTCTATTTACATTGAGGCTGAATTGGCGGGAGTTTTTGAATGAAACAGTTTAAACCCTGAAGATTCATATATATATTTCAAGCAAAACTGTCTCATTTTGGTAAAACTCTTAAAATACACTATGTCAGTACATGGAAATGATTAGGAACATTTAAAAACACTTGAAATACAAGTAAATAGTGCCATGCTATCTTTATGGCCGTGGTCAAACAGCGAGATTAGAGGTATAATGCTGTGAAATGACGAGAATACTCGTAAAGTTTACAATTCTGGCTATTTGACTTGTCGTTTTCTTGAAGAACATGCTTTCAAATATTAAGAACAGACGTTTATACAGCTCAGAATTTGTGTATAAAGCCTTAAAACGAAGAGAATACTGTTCATATTTACAATGGAGGCTGAATAGGCAGGCGTTTTTTAATTAAACAGTTCAAACCGTGATGATTCATGTATATATTTCTAAGAAAACTGTCTTATTTTGGTAAAACTCTTAAAATAAACAATGACAGTTCATGGAAATGATTAGGAACCTGTAGGAAACACTAGAAATATAAGTAAATAGACGCATACTATCCTTAAGGCCGTGTTCAATGACCGAGATTAGAGGTAGAAAGCTGTGAATTGACGAGAATACTGATAATGTTTACAATCCCGGTTCAATTTCTTGGTTTGTTCCCGAAGAGAGTTCTTTCAAACTTTAAGAGTTACTACTTAGAGAGCTAAGGTTTTGTGTTAAAAGCTTTGAAATAAAGAGAATACAGTTTCTATTTACAATTGAGGCTGAATTGGCGGGATTTTTTGGAATGAATCAGTTTAAACCCTGAAGATTCATGTATATAACTGTAGGAAAACTGTCTATTTTTGTAAAACTTTTAAATACACAGTAATATTCCTGCGAAATGATTAGAAATGTGTAAGAAACACTTGAAATACCAGAAAATAGAGCCATACTATCGTTGTGGCCGTGTTCAATCACCGAGATTACTGTTGTAAAGCTGTGTAATGACCAGAATACTGTTAATGTTTACAATTGGGCGAATTTACTTGGCGTTTTTCTGAAGAGAGTTCTTTCAAACATTAAAAATTGCAGTATATACAGCTCAGAATTTGTATAGAAAGCCTTTAAATGAAGAGAATACTGTTCCTATTTACAATTGAGGCTGAATAGGCAAGAGTTTTTTGAATGGAACGGTTTAAACCGTGATGATTCACGTATATGTTTCTAAGAAAATTGCCGCATGTTGGTACAACTCTTAAAATACACATTGACAGTACATGGAAATGATTAGGAACCTATAGGAAACACTTGAAATATAAGTTAATAGACCCATACTATGCTTATGCCCGAGTACAATTACCGAGATTAGAGGTAGAAAGCTGTGAATTGACGAGAATACTTATAATGTTTACAATTCCGGCTCAATGTCTTGGTTTTTTCCCGAAGAGTGTTCTTTCACACTTTGAGAGATACTATTTAGAGAGCTCAGGTGTTGTGTAAAAAGCTTTTAAATAAAGAGAATACTCTTTCTATTTACATTGAGGCTGAATTAGCGGAGTTTTTGAATGAAACAGTTTAAACCCTGAAGATTCATATATATATTTCAAGCAAAACGGTCTCATTTTGGTAAAACTCTTAAAATACACTATGTCAGTACATGGAAATGATTAGGAACATTTAAAAACACTTGAAATACAAGTAAATAGTGCCATGCTATCTTTATGGCCGTGGTCAAACAGCGAGATTACAGGTATAATGCTGTGAAATGACGAGAATACTCGTAAAGTTTACAATTCTGGCTAATTCACTTGTCGTTTCTTGAAGAAAATGCTTTCAAATATTAAGAACAGCCGTTTATACAGCTCAGAATTTGTGTATAAAGCCTTAAAACGAAGAGAATACTGTTCATATTTACAATTGAGGCTGAATAGGCAGGCGTTTTTTAATGAAACAGTTTAAACCGTGATGATTCATGTATATATTTCTAAGAAAACTGCCTTATTTTGGTAAAACTCTTAAAATAAACAATGACAGTTCATGGAAATGATTAGGAACCTGTAGGAAACACTAGAAATATAAGTAAATAGACGCATACTATCCTTAAGGCCGTGTTCAATGCCCGAGATTAGAGGTAGAAAGCTGTGAATTGACGAGAATACTGATAATGTTTACAATCCCGGCTCAATTTCTTGGTTTGTTCCCGAAGAGAGTTCTTTCAAACATTAAGAGTTACTACTTAGAGAGCTCAGGTTTTGTGTTAAAAGCTTTGAAATAAAGAGAATACAGTTTCTATTTACAATTGAGGCTGAATTGGCGGGATTTTTTGGAATGAATCAGTTTAAACCCTGAAGATTCATGTATATAACTGTAGGAAAACTGTCTATTTTTGTAAAACTTTTAAATACACAGTAATAGTCCTGCGAAATGATTAGAAATGTGTAAGAAACACTTGAAATACCAGAAAATAGAGCCATACTACCGTTGTGGCCGTGGTCAATCACCGAGATTAGAGTTGTAAAGCTGTGTAATGACCAGAATACTGTTAATGTTTACAATTGGGCGAATTTACTTGGCGTTTTTCTGAAGAGAGTTCTTTCAAACATTAAAAATTGCAGTATATACAGCTCAGAATTTGTATAGAAAGCCTTTAAATGAAGAGAATACTGTTCCTATTTACAATTGAGGCTGAATAGGCAAGAGTTTTTTTAATGAAACGGTTTAAACCGTGATGATTCACGTATATATTTCTAAGAAAATTGCCGCATGTTGGTACAACTCTTAAAATACACATTGACAGTACATGGAAATGATTAGGAACCTATAGGAAACACTTGAAATATAAGTTAATAGACCCATACTATTCTTATGGCCAAGTACAATTACCGAGATGAGAGGTAGAAAGCTGTGAATTGACGAGAATACTTATAATGTTTACAATTCCGGCTCAATGTCTTGGTTTTTTCCCGAAGAGTGTTCTTTCACACTTTGAGAGATACTATTTAGAGAGCTCAGGTGTTGTATAAAAAGCTTTTAAATAAAGAGAATACTCTTTCTATTTACATTGAGGCTGAATTGGCGGGAGTTTTTGAATGAAACAGTTTAAACCCTGAAGATTCATATATATATTTCAAGCAAAACTGTCTCATTTTGGTAAAACTCTTAAAATACACTATGTCAGTACATGGAAATGATTAGGAACATTTAAAAACACTTGAAATACAAGTAAATAGTGCCATGCTATCTTTATGGCCGTGGTCAAACAGCGAGATTAGAGGTATAATGCTGTGAAATGACGAGAATACTCGTAAAGTTTACAATTCTGGCTATTTGACTTGTCGTTTTCTTGAAGAAAATGCTTTCAAATATTAAGAACAGCCGTTTATACAGCTCAGAATTTGTGTATAAAGCCTTAAAACGAAGAGAATACTGTTCATATTTACAATGGAGGCTGAATAGGCAGGCGTTTTTTTAATGAAACAGTTTAAACCGTGATGATTCATGTATATATTTCTAAGAAAACTGCCTTATTTTGGTAAAACTCTTAATATAAACAATGACAGTTCATGGAAATGATTAGGAACCTGTAGGAAACACTAGAAATATAAGTAAATAGACGCATACTATCCTTAAGGCCGTGTTCAATGACCGAGTTTAGAGGTAGAAAGCTGTGAATTGACGAGAATACTGATAATGTTTACAATCCCGGCTCAATTTCTTGGTTTGTTCCCGAAGAGAGTTCTTTCAAACTTTAAGAGTTACTACTTAGAGAGCTCAGTTTTTGTGTTAAAAGCTTTGAAATAAAGAGAATACAGTTTCTATTCACAAATGAGGCTGAATTGGCGGGATTTTTTGGAATGAATCAGTTTAAACCCTGAAGATTCATGTATATAACTGTAGGAAAACTGTCTATTTTTGTAAAACTTTTAAATACACAGTAATAGTCCTGCGAAATGATTAGAAATGTGTAAGAAACACTTGAAATACCAGAAAATAGAGCCATACTACCGTTGTGGGTGTGGTCAATCACCGAGATTACTGTTGTAAAGCTGTGTAATGACCAGAATACTGTTAATGTTTACAATTGGGCGAATTTACTTGGCGTTTTTCTGAAGAGAGTTCTTTCAAACATTAAAAATTGCAGTATATACAGCTCAGAATTTGTATAGAAAGCCTTTAAATGAAGAGAATACTGTTCCTATTTACAATTGAGGCTGAATAGGCAAGAGTTTTTTGAATGGAACGGTTTAAATCGTGATGATTCACGTATATATTTCTAAGAAAATTGCCGCATGTTGGTACAACTCTTAAAATACACATTGACAGTACATGGAAATGATTAGGAACCTATAGGAAACACTTGAAATATAAGTTAATAGACCCATACTATTCTTATGGCCGAGTACAATTACCGAGATTAGAGGTAGAAAGCTGTGAATTGACGAGAATACTTATAATGTTTACAATTCCGGCTCAATGTCTTGGTTTTTTCCCGAAGAGTGTTCTTTCACACTTTGAGAGATACTATTTAGAGAGCTCAGGTGTTGTGTAAAAAGCTTTTAAATAAAGAGAATACTCTTTCTATTTACATTGAGGCTGAATTGGCGGGAGTTTTTGAATGAAACAGTTTAAACCCTGAAGATTCATATATATATTTCAAGCAAAACTGTCTCATTTTGGTAAAACTCTTAAAATACACTATGTCAGTACATGGAAATGATTAGGAACATTTAAAAACACTTGAAATACAAGTAAATAGTGCCATGCTATCTTTATGGCCGTGGTCAAACAGCGAGATTACAGGTATAATGCTGTGAAATGACGAGAATACTCGTAAAGTTTACAATTCTGGCTAATTCACTTGTCGTTTCTTGAAGAAAATGCTTTCAAATATTAAGAACAGCCGTTTATACAGCTCAGCATTTGTGTATAAAGCCTTAAAACGAAGAGAATACTGTTCATATTTACAATGGAGGCTGAATAGCACGCGTTTTTTAATGAAACAGTTTAAACCGTGATGATTCATGTATATATTTCTAAGAAAACTGCCTTATTTTGGTAAAACTCTTAAAATAAACAATGACAGTTCATGGAAATGATTAGGAACCTGTAGGAAACACTAGAAATATAAGTAAATAGACGCATACTATCCTTAAGGCCGTGTTCAATGACCGAGATTAGAGGTAGAAAGCTGTGAATTGACGAGAATACTGATAATGTTTACAATCCCGGCTCAATTTCTTGGTTTGTTCCCGAAGAGAGTTCTTTCAAACTTTAAGAGTTACTACTTAGAGAGCTCAGGTTTTGTGTTAAAAGCTTTGAAATAAAGAGAATACAGTTTCTATTTACAATTGAGGCGGAATTGGCGGATTTTTTGGAATGAATCAGTTTAAACCCTGAAGATTCATGTATATAACTGTAGGAAAACTGTCTATTTTTGTAAAACTTTTAAATACACAGTAATAGTCCTGCGAAATGATTGGAAATGTGTAAGAAACACTTGAAATACCAGAAAATAGAGCCATACTACCGTTGTGGCCGTGTTCAATCACCGAGATTAGAGTTGTAAAGCTGTGTAATGACCAGAATACTGTTAATGTTTACAATTGGGCGAATTTACTTGGCGTTTTTCTGAAGAGAGTTCTTTCAAACATTAAAAATTGCAGTATATACAGCTCAGAATTTGTATAGAAAGCCTTTAAATGAAGAGAATACTGTTCCTATTTACAATTGAGGCTGAATAGGCAAGAGTTTTTTGAATGGAATGGTTTAAACCGTGATGATTCACGTATATATTTCTAAGAAAATTGCCGCATGTTGGTACAACTCCTAAAATACACATTGACAGTACATGGAAATGATTAGGAACCTATAGGAAACACTTGAAATATAAGTTAATAGACCCATACTATTCTTATGGCCGAGTACAATTACCGAGATTAGAGGTAGAAAGCTGTGAATTGACGAGAATACTTATAATGTTTACAATTCCGGCTCAATGTCTTGGTTTTTTCCCGAAGAGTGTTCTTTCACACTTTGAGAGATACTATTTAGAGAGCTCAGGTGTTGTGTAAAAAGCTTTTAAATAAAGAGAATACTCTTTCTATTTACATTGAGGCTGAATTGGCGGGAGTTTTTGAATGAAACAGTTTAAACCCTGAAGATTCATATATATATTTCAAGCAAAACTGTCTCATTTTGGTAAAACTCTTAAAATACACTATGTCAGTACATGGAAATGATTAGGAACATTTAAAAACACTTGAAATACAAGTAAATAGTGCCATGCTATCTTTATGGCCGTGGTCAAACAGCGAGATTACAGGTATAATGCTGTGAAATGACGAGAATACTCGTAAAGGTTACAATTCTGGCTATTTGACTTGTCGTTTTCTTGAAGAAAATACTTTCAAATATTAAGAACAGCCGTTTATACAGCTCAGCATTTGTGTATAAAGCCTTAAAACGAAGAGAATACTGTTCATATTTACAATGGAGGCTGAATAGGCAGGCGTTTTTTAATGAAACAGTTTAAACCGTGATGATTCATGTATATATTTCTAAGAAAACTGCCTTATTTTGGTAAAACTCTTAATATAAACAATGACAGTTCATGGAAATGATTAGGAACCTGTAGGAAACACTAGAAATATAAGTAAATAGACGCATACTATCCTTAAGGCCGTGTTCAATGACCGAGATTAGAGGTAGAAAGCTTTGAATTGATGAGAATACTGATAGTGTTTACAATCCCGGCTCAATTTCTTGGTTTGTTCCCGAAGAGAGTTCTTTCAAACATTAAGAGTTACTACTTATAGAGCTCAGGTTTTGTGTTAAAAGCTTTGAAATAAAGAGAATACAGTTTCTATTTACAATTGAGGCTGAATTGGCGGGATTTTTTGGAATGAATCAGTTTAAACCCTGAAGATTCATGTATATAACTGTAGGAAAACTGTCTATTTTTGTAAAACTTTTAAATACACAGTAATAGTCCTGCGAAATGATTAGAAATGTGTAAGAAACACTTGAAATACCAGAAAATAGAGCCATACTACCGTTGTGGCCGTGGTCAATCACCGAGATTAGAGTTGTAAAGCTGTGTAATGACCAGAATACTGTTAAAGTTTACAATTGGGCGAATTTACTTGGCGTTTTTCTGAAGAGAGTTCTTTCAAACATTAAAAATTGCAGTATATACAGCTCAGAATTTGTATAGAAAGCCTTTAAATGAAGAGAATACTGTTCCTATTTACAATTGAGGCTGAATAGGCAAGAGTTTTTTGAATGGAACGGTTTAAACCGTGATGATTCACGTATATGTTTCTAAGAAAATTGCCGCATGTTGGTACAACTCTTAAAATACACATTGACAGTACATGGAAATGATTAGGAACCTATAGGAAACACTAGAAATATAAGTAAATAGACGCATACTATCCTTAAGGCCGTGTTCAATGACCGAGATTAGAGGTAGAAAGCTGTGAATTGATGAGAATACTGATAGTGTTTACAATCCCGCTTCAATTTCTTGGTTTGTTCCCGAAGAGAGTTCTTTCAAACATTAAGAGTTACTACTTAGAGAGCTCAGGTTTTGTGTTAAAAGCTTTGAAATAAAGAGAATACAGTTTCTATTTACAATTGAGGCTGAATTGGCGGGATTTTTTGGAATGAATCAGTTTAAACCCTGAAGATTCATGTATATAACTGTAGGAAAACTGTCTATTTTTGTAAAACTTTTAAATACACAGTAATAGTCCTGCGAAATGATTGGAAATGTGTAAGAAACACTTGAACTACCAGAAAATAGAGCCATACTACCGTTGTGGCCGTGTTCAATCACCGAGATTAGAGTTGTAAAGCTGTGTAATGACCAGAATACTGTTAACGTTTACAATTGGGCGAATTTACTTGGCGTTTTTCTGAAGAGAGTTCTTTCAAATATTAAAAATTGCAGTATATACAGCTCAGAATTTGTATAGAAAGCCTTTAAATGAAGAGAATACTGTTCCTATTTACAATTGAGGCTGAATAGGCAAGAGTTTTTTGAATGGAACGGTTTAAACCATGATGATTCACGTATATGTTTCTAAGAAAATTGCCGCATGTTGGTACAACTCTTAAAATACACATTGACAGTACATGGAAATGATTAGGAACCTATAGGAAACACTTGAAATATAAGTTAATAGACCCATACTATTCTTATGGCCGAGTACAATTACCGAGATTAGAGGTAGAAAGCTGTGAATTGACGAGAATACTTATAATGTTTACAATTCCGGCTCAATGTCTTGGTTTTTTCCCGAAGAGTGTTCTTTCACACTTTGAGAGATACTATTTAGAGAGCTCAGGTGTTGTGTAAAAAGCTTTTAAATAAAGAGAATACTCTTTCTATTTACATTGAGGCTGAATTGGCGGGAGTTTTTGAATGAAACAGTTTAAACCCTGAAGATTCATATATATATGTCAAGCAAAACTGTCTCATTTGGTAAAACTCTTAAAATACACTATGTCAGTACATGGAAATGATTAGGAACATTTAAAAACACTTGAAATACAAGTAAATAGTGCCATGCTATCTTTATGGCCGTGGTCAAACAGCGAGATTACAGGTATAATGCTGTGAAATGACGAGAATACTCGTAAAGTTTACAATTCTGGCTTATTCACTTGTCGTTTCTTGAAGAAAATGCTTTCAAATATTAAGAACAGCCGTTTATACAGCTCAGAATTTGTGTATAAAGCCTTAAAACGAAGAGAATACTGTTCATATTTACAATGGAGGCTGAATAGGCACGCGTTTTTTAATGAAACAGTTTAAACCGTGATGATTCATGTATATATTTCTAAGAAAACTGCCTTATTTTGGTAAAACTCTTAAAATAAACAATGACAGTTCATGGAAATGATTAGGAACCTGTAGGAAACACTAGAAATATAAGTAAATAGACGCATACTATCCTTAAGGCCGTGTTCAATGACCGAGATTAGAGGTAGAAAGCTGTGAATTGACGAGAATACTGATAATGTTTACAATCCCGGCTCAATTTCTTGGTTTGTTCCCGAAGAGAGTTCTTTCAAACATTAAGAGTTACTACTTAGAGAGCTCAGGTTTTGTGTTAAAAGCTTTGAAATAAAGAGAATACAGTTTCTATTTACAATTGAGGCTGAATTGGCGGGATTTTTTGGAATGAATCAGTTTAAACCCTGAAGATTCATGTATATAACTGTAGGAAAACTGTCTATTTTTGTAAAACTTTTAAATACACAGTAATAGTCCTGCGAAATGATTAGAAATGTGTAAGAAACACTTGAAATACCAGAAAATAGAGCCATACTACCGTTGTGGCCGTGGTCAATCACCGAGATTAGAGTTGTAAAGCTGTGTAATGACCAGAATACTGTTAAAGTTTACAATTGGGCGAATTTACTTGGCGTTTTTCTGAAGAGAGTTCTTTCAAACATTAAAAATTGCAGTATATACAGCTCAGAATTTGTATAGAAAGCCTTTAAATGAAGAGAATACTGTTCCTATTTACAATTGAGGCTGAATAGGCAAGAGCTTTTTGAATGGAACGGTTTAAACCGTGATGATTCACGTATATGTTTCTAAGAAAATTGCCGCATGTTGGTACAACTCTTAAAATACACATTGACAGTACATGGAAATGATTAGGAACCTATAGGAAACACTTGAAATATAAGTTAATAGACCCATACTATTCTTATGGCCGAGTACAATTACCGAGATTAGAGTTAGAAAGCTGTGAATTGACGAGAATACTTATAATGTTTACAATTCCGGCTCAATGTCTTGGTTTTTTCCCGAAGAGTGTTCTTTCACACTTTGAGAGATACTATTTAGAGAGCTCAGGTGTTGTGGAAAAAGCTTTTAAATAAAGGGAATACTCTTTCTGTTTACATTGAGGCTGAATTGGCGGGAGTTTTTGAATGAAACAGTTTAAACCCTGAAGATTCATATATATATTTCAAGCAAAACGGTCTCATTTTGGTAAAACTCTTAAAATAGACTATGTCAGTACATGGAAATGATTAGGAACATTTAAAAACACTTGAAATACAAGTAAATAGTGCCATGCTATCTTTATGGCCGTGGTCAAACAGCGAGATTAGAGCTTTAATGCTGTGAAATGACGAGAATACTCGTAAAGTTTACAATTCTGGCTAATTGACTTGTCGTTTTCTTGAAGAAAATGCTTTCAAATATTAAGAACAGCCGTTTATACAGCTCAGAATTTGTGTATAAAGCCTTAAAACGAAGAGAATACTGTTCGTATTTACAATTGAGGCTGAATAGGCAGGCGTTTTTTAATGAAACAGTTTAAACCGTGATGATTCATGTATATATTTCTAAGAAAACTGCCTTAATTTGGTAAAACTCTTATATAAACAATGACAGTTCATGGAAATGATTAGGAACCTGTAGGAAACACTAGAAATATAAGTAAATAGACGCATACTATCCTTAAGGCCGTGTTCAATGACCGAGATTAGAGGTAGAAAGCTGTGAATTGACGAGAATACTGATAATGTTTACAATCCCGGCTCAATTTCTTGGTTTGTTCCCGAAGAGAGTTCTTTCAAACATTAAGAGTTACTACTTAGAGAGCTAAGGTTTTGTGTTAAAAGCTTTGAAATAAAGAGAATACAGTTTCTATTTACAATTGAGGCTGAATTGGCAGGATTTTTTGGAATGAATCAGATTAAACCCTGAAGATTCATGTATATAACTGTAGGAAAACTGTCTATTTTTGTAAAACTTTTAAATACACTAATAGTCCTGCGAAATGATTAGAAATGTGTAAGAAACACTTGAAATACCAGAAAATAGAGCCACACTATTGTTGTGGCCGTGTTCAATCACCGAGATTAGAGTTGTAAAGCTGTGTAATGACCAGAATACTGTTAATGTTTACAATTGGGCGAATTTTCTTGGCGTTTTTCTGAAGAGAGTTCTTTCAAACATTAAAAATTGCAGTATATAGAGCTCAGAATTTGTATAGAAAGCCTTTAAATGAAGAGAATACTGTTCCTCTTTACAATTGAGGCTGAATAGGCAAGAGTTTTTTGAATGAAACGGTTTAAACCGTGATGAGTCACGTATATATTTCTAAGAAAATTGCCGCATGTTGGTACAACTCTTAAAATACACATTGACAGTACATGGAAATGATTAGGAACCTATAGGAAACACTTGAAATATAAGTTAATAGACCCATAATATTCTTATGGCCGTGTACAATTACCGAGATGAGAGGTAGAAAGCTGTGAATTGACGAGAATACTTATAATGTTTACAATTCCGGCTCAATGTCTTGGTTTTTTCCCGAAGAGTGTTCTTTCACACTTTGAGAGATACTATTTAGAGAGCTCAGGTGTTGTGGAAAAAGCTTTTAAATAAAGAGAATACTCTTTCTATTTACATTGAGGCTGAATTGGCGGGAGTTTTTGAATGAAACAGTTTAAACCCTGAAGATTCATATATATATTTCAAGCAAAACTGTCTCATTTTGGTAAAACTCTTAAAATACACTATGTCAGTACATGGAAATGATTAGGAACATTTAAAAACACTTGAAATACAAGTAAATAATGCCATGCTATCTTTATGGCCGTGGTCAAACAGTGAGATTAGAGGTATAATGCTGTGAAATGACGAGAATACTCGTAAAGTTTACAATTCTGGCTATTTGACTTGTCGTTTTCTTGAAGAAAATGCTTTCAAATATTAAGAACAGCCGTTTATACAGCTCAGAATTTGTGTATAAAGCCTTAAAACGAAGAGAATACTGTTCATATTTACAATGGAGGCTTAATAGGCAGGCGTTTTTTAATTAAACAGTTTAAACCGTGATGATTCATGTATATATTTCTAAGAAAACTGCCTTATTTTGGTAAAACTCTTAAAATAAACAATGACAGTTCATGGAAATGATTAGGAACCTGTAGGAAACACTAGAAATATAAGTAAATAGACGCATACTATCCTTAAGGCCGTGTTCAATGACCGAGATTAGAGGTAGAAAGCTGTGAATTGATGAGAATACTGATAGTGTTTACAATCCCGGCTCAATTTCTTGGTTTGTTCCCGAAGAGAGTTCTTTCAAACTTAAAGAGTTACTACTTAGAGAGCTAAGGTTTTGTGTTAAAAGCTTTGAAATAAAGAGAATACAGTTTCTATTTACAATTGAGGCTGAATTGGCGGGATTTTTTGAAATGAATCAGTTTAAACCCTGAAGATTCATGTATATAACTGTAGGAAAACTGTCTATTTTTGTAAAACTTTTAAATACACAGTAATAGTCCTGCGAAATGATTGGAAATGTGTAAGAAACACTTGAAATACCAGAAAATAGAGCCATACTACCGTTGTGGCCGTGTTCAATCACCGAGATTAGAGTTGTAAAGCTGTGTAATGACCAGAATACTGTTAATGTTTACAATTGGGCGAATTTACTTGGCGTTTTTCTGAAGAGAGTTCTTTCAAACATTAAAAATTGCAGTATATACAGCTCAGAATTTGTATAGAAAGCCTTTAAATGAAGAGAATACTGTTCCTATTTACAATTGAGGCTGAATAGGCAAGAGTTTTTTGAATGGAACGGTTTAAACCGTGATGATTCACGTATATATTTCTAAGAAAATTGCCGCATGTTGGTACAACTCTTAAAATACACATTGACAGTACATGGAAATGATTAGGAACCTATAGGAAACACTTGAAATATAAGTTAATAGACCCATACTATTCTTATGGCCGAGTACAATTACCGAGATTAGAGGTAGAAAGCTGTGAATTGACGAGAATACTTATAATGTTTACAATTCCGGCTCAATGTCTTGGTTTTTTCCCGAAGAGTGTTCTTTCACACTTTGAGAGATACTATTTAGAGAGCTCAGGTGTTGTGTAAAAAGCTTTTAAATAAAGAGAATACTCTTTCTATTTACATTGAGGCTGAATTGGCGGGAGTTTTTGAATGAAACAGTTTAAACCCTGAAGATTCATATATATATTTCAAGCAAAACTGTCTCATTTTGGTAAAACTCTTAAAATACACTATGTCAGTACATGGAAATGATTAGGAACATTTAAAAACACTTGACATACAAGTAAATAGTGCCATGCTATCTTTATGGCCGTGGTCAAACAGCGAGATTACAGGTATAATGCTGTGAAATGACGAGAATACTCGTAAAGTTTACAATTCTGGCTAATTGACTTGTCGTTTCTTGAAGAAAATGCTTTCAAATATTAAGAACAGCCATTTATACAGCTCAGAATTTGTGTATAAAGCCTTAAAACGAAGAGAATACTGTTCATATTTACAATGGAGGCTGAATAGGCAGGCGTTTTTTAATGATACAGTTTAAACCGTGATGATTCATGTATATTTCTAAGAAAACTGCCTTATTTTGGTAAAAGTCTTAAAATAAACAATGACAGTTCATGGAAATGATTAGGAACCTGTAGGAAACACTAGAAATATAAGTAAATAGACGCATACTATCCTTAAGGCCGTGTTCAATGACCGAGATTAGAGGTAGAAAGCTGTGAATTGACGAGAATACTGATAATGTTTACAATCCCGGCTCAATTTCTTGGTTTGTTCCCGAAGAGAGTTCTTTCACACATTAAGAGTTACTACTTAGAGAGCTCAGGTTTTGTGTTAAAAGCTTTGAAATAAAGAGAATACAGTTTCTATTTACAATTGAGGCTGAATTGGCGGGATTTTTTGGAATGAATCAGTTTAAATCCTGAAGATTCATGTATATAACTGTAGGAAAACTGTCTATTTTTGTAAAACTTTTAAATACACAGTAATAGTCCTGCGAAATGATTGGAAATGTGTAAGAAACACTTGAAATACCAGAAAATAGAGCCATACTACCGTTGTGGCCGTGTTCAATCACCGAGATTAGAGTTGGAAAGCTGTGTAATGACCAGAATACTGTTAATGTTTACAATTGGGCGAATTTACTTGGCGTTTTTCTGAAGAGAGTTCTTTCAAACATTAAAAAATGCAGTATATACAGCTCAGAATTTGTATAGAAAGCCTTTAAATGAAGAGAATACTGTTCCTATTTACAATTGAGGCTGAATAGGCAAGAGTTTTCTGAATGAAACCGTTTAAACCGTGATGATTCACGTATATATTTCTAAGAAAATTGCCGCATGTTGGTACAACTCTTAAATTACACATTGACAGTACATGGAAATGATTAGGAACCTATAGGAAACACTTGAAATATAAGTTAATAGACCCATAATATTCTTATGGAAGTGTACAATTACCGAGATGAGAGGTAGAAAGCTGTGAATTGACGAGAATACTTATAATGTTTACAATTCCGGCTCAATGTCTTGGTTTTTTCCCGAAGAGTGTTCTTTCACACTTTGAGAGATACTATTTAGAGAGCTCAGGTGTTGTGGAAAAAGCTTTTAAATAAAGAGAATACTCTTTCTGTTTACATTGAGGCTGAATTGGCGGGAGTTTTTGAATGAAACAGTTTAAACCCTGAAGATTCACATATATATTTCAAGCAAAACGGTCTCATTTTGGTAAAACTCTTAAAATAGACTATGCCAGTACATGGAAATGATTAGGAACATTTAAAAACACTTGAAATACAAGTAAATAGTGCCATGCTATCTTTATGGCCGTGGTCAAACAGCGAGATTAGAGGTATAATGCTGTGAAATGACGAGAATACTCGTAAAGTTTACAATTCTGGCTAATTGACTTGTCGTTTTCTTGAAGAAAATGCTTTCAAATATTAAGAACAGCCATTTATACAGCTCAGAATTTGTGTATAAAGCCTTAAAACAAAGGGAATACTGTTCGTATTTACAATTGAGGCTGAATAGGCAGGCGTTTTTTAATGAAACAGTTTAAACCGTGATGATTCATGTATATATTTCTAAGAAAACTGCCTTATTTTGGTAAAACTCTTAATATAAACAATGACAGTTCATGGAAATGATTAGGAACCTGTAGGAAACACTAGAAATATAAGTAAATAGACGCATACTATCCTTAAGGCCGTGTTCAATGACCGAGATTAGAGGTAGAAAGCTGTGAATTGACGAGAATACTGATAAAGTTTACAATCCCGGCTCACTTTCTTGGTTTGTTCCCGAAGAGAGTTCTTTCAAACATTAAGAGTTACTACTTAGAGAGCTCAGGTTTTGTGTTAAAAGCTTTGAAATAAAGAGAATACAGTTTCTATTTACAATTGAGGCTGAATTGGCGGGATTTTTTGGAATGAATCAGTTTAAACCCTGAAGATTCATGGATATAACTGTAGGAAAACTGTCTATTTTTGTAAAACTTTTAAATACACAGTAATAGTCCTGCGAAATGATTAGAAATGTGTAAGAAACACTTGAAATACCAGAAAATAGAGCCACACTACCGTTGTGGCCGTGTTCAATCACCGAGATTAGAGTTGTAAAGCTGTGTAATGACCAGAATACTGTTAATGTTTACAATTGGGCGAATTTTCTTGGCGTTTTTCTGAAGAGAGTTCTTTCAAACATTAAAAATTGCAGTATATAGAGCTCAGAATTTGTATAGAAAGCCTTTAAATGAAGAGAATACTGTTCCTCTTTACAATTGAGGCTGAATAGGCAAGAGTTTTTTGAATGAAACGGTTTAAACCGTGATGATTCACGTATATATTTCTAAGAAAATTGCCGCATGTTGGTACAACTCTTAAATTACACATTGACAGTACATGGAAATGATTAGGAACCTATAGGAAACACTTGAAATATAAGTTAATAGACCCATAATATTCTTATGGCCGTGTACAATTACCGAGATGAGAGGTAGAAAGCTGTGAATTGACGAGAATACTTATAATGTTTACAATTCCGGCTCAATGTCTTGGTTTTTTCCCGAAGAGTGTTCTTTCACACTTTGAGAGATACTATTTAGAGAGCTCAGGTGTTGTGGAAAAAGCTTTAAATAAAGAGAATACTCTTTCTGTTTACATTGAGGCTGAATTGGCGGGAGTTTTTGAATGAAACAGTTTAAACCCTGAAGATTCACATATATATTTCAAGCAAAACGGTCTCATTTGGTAAAACTCTTAAAATAGACTATGTCAGTACATGGAAATGATTAGGAACATTTAAAAACACTTGAAATACAAGTAAATAGTGCCATGCTATCTTTATGGCCGTGGTCAAACAGCGAGATTAGAGGTATAATGCTGTGAAATGACGAGAATACTCATAAAGTTTACAATTCTGGCTAATTGACTTGTCGTTTTCTTGAAGAAAATGCTTTCAAATATTAAGAACAGCCGTTTATACAGCTCAGAATTTGTGTATAAAGCCTTAAAACGAAGAGAATACTGTTCGTATTTACAATGGAGGCTGAATAGGCAGGCGTTTTTTAATGAAACAGTTTAAACCGTGATGATTCATGTATATATTTCTAAGAAAACTGCCTTATTTTGGTAAAACTCTTAATATAAACAATGACAGTTCATGGAAATGATTAGGAACCTGTAGGAAACACTAGAAATATAAGTAAATAGACGCATACTATCCTTAAGGCCGTGTTCAATGACCGAGATTAGAGGTAGAAAGCTGTGAATTGACCAGAATACTGATAATGTTTACAATCCCGGCTCACTTTCTTGGTTTGTTCCCGAAGAGAGTTCTTTCAAACATTAAGAGTTACTACTTAGAGAGCTCAGGTTTTGTGTCAAAAGCTTTGAAATAAAGAGAATACAGTTTCTATTTACAATTGAGGCTGAATTGGCGGGATTTTTTTGGATGCATCAGTTTAAACCCTGAAGATTCATGTATATAACTGTAGGAAAACTGTCTATTTTTGTAAAACTTTTAAATACACAGTAATAGTCCTGCGAAATGATTAGAAATGTGTAAGACACACTTGAAATACTAGTAAATAGAGCCATATTATCGTTGTGGCCGTGTTCAATCACCGAGATTAGAGTTGTAAAGCTGTGTAATGACCAGAATACTGTTAATGTTTACAATTGGGCGAATTTTCTTGGCGTTTTTCTGAAGAGAGTTCTTTCAAACATTAAAAATTGCAGTATATAGAGCTCAGAATTTGTATATAAAGCCTTTAAATGAAGAGAATACTGTTCCTATTTGCAATTGAGGCTGAATAGGCAAGAGTTTTTTGAATGAAACGGTTTAAACCGTGATGATTCACGTATATATTTCTAAGAAAATTGCCGCATGTTGGTACAACTCTTAAATTACACATTGACAGTACATGGAAATGATTAGGAACCTATAGGAAACACTTGAAATATAAGTTAATAGACCCATACTATTCTTATGGCCGTGTACAATTACCGAGATGAGAGGTAGAAAGCTGTGAATTGACGAGAATACTTATAATGTTTACAATTCCGGCTCAATGTCTTGGTTTTTTCCCGAAGAGTGTTCTTTCACACTTTGAGAGATACTATTTAGAGAGCTCAGGTGTTGTGGAAAAAGCTTTTAAATAAAGAGAATACTCTTTCTGTTTACATTGAGGCTGAATTGGCGGGAGTTTTTGAATGAAACAGTTTAAACCCTGAAGATTCATATATATATTTCAAGCAAAACGGTCTCATTTTGGAAAAACTCTTAAAATACACTATGTCAGTACATGGAAATGATTAGGAACATTTAAAAACACTTGAAATACAAGTAAATAGTGCCATGCTATCTTTATGGCCGTGGTCAAACAGCGAGATTAGAGGTATAATGCTGTGAAATGACGAGAATACTCGTAAAGTTTACAATTCTGGCTAATTGACTTGTCGTTTTCTTGAAGAAAATGCTTTCAAATATTAAGAACAGCCGTTTATACAGCTCAGAATTTGTGTATAAAGCCTTAAAACGAAGAGAATACTGTTCGTATTTACAATTGAGGCTGAATAGGCAGGCGTTTTTTAATGAAACAGTTTAAACCGTGATGATTCATGTATATATTTCTAAGAAAACTGCCTTAATTTGGTAAAACTCTTATATAAACAATGACAGTTGATGGAAATGATTAGGAACCTGTAGGAAACACTAGAAATATAAGTAAATAGACGCATACTATCCTTAAGGCCGTGTTCAATGACCGAGATTAGAGGTAGAAAGCTGTGAATTGACGAGAATACTGATAAAGTTTACAATCCCGGCTCACTTTCTTGGTTTGTTCCCGAAGAGAGTTCTTTCAAACATTAAGAGTTACTACTTAGAGAGCTCAGGTTTTGTGTTAAAAGCTTTGAAATAAAGAGAATACAGTTTCTATTTACAATTGAGGCTGAATTGGCGGGATTTTTTGGAATGAATCAGATTAAACCCTGAAGATTCATGTATATAACTGTAGGAAAACTGTCTATTTTTGTAAAACTTTTAAATACACTAATAGTCCTGCGAAATGATTAGAAATGTGTAAGAAACACTTGAAATACCAGAAAATAGAGCCACACTACCGTTGTGGCCGTGTTCAATCACCGAGATTAGAGTTGTAAAGCTGTGTAATGACCAGAATACTGTTAATGTTTACAATTGGGCGAATTTTCTTGGCGTTTTTCTGAAGAGAGTTCTTTCAAACATTAAAAATTGCAGTATATAGAGCTCAGAATTTGTATAGAAAGCCTTTAAAGGAAGAGAATACTGTTCCTCTTTACAATTGAGGCTGAATAGGCAAGAGTTTTTTGAATGAAACGGTTTAAACCGTGATGATTCACGTATATATTTCTAAGAAAATTGCCGCATGTTGGTACAACTCTTAAAATACACATTGAGAGTACATGGAAATGATTAGGAACCTATAGGAAACACTTGAAATATAAGTTAATAGACCCATAATATTCTTATGGCCGTGTACAATTACCGAGATGAGAGGTAGAAAGCTGTGAATTGACGAGAATACTTATAATGTTTACAATTCCGGCTCAATGTCTTGGTTTTTTCCCGAAGAGTGTTCTTTCACACTTTGAGAGATACTATTTAGAGAGCTCAGGTGTTGTGGAAAAAGCTTTTAAATAAAGAGAATAGTCTTTCTGTTTACATTGAGGCTGAATTGGCGGGAGTTTTTGAATGAAACAGTTTAAACCCTGAAGATTCATATATATATTTCAAGCAAAACGGTCTCATTTTGGTAAAACTCTTAAAATAGACTATGTCAGTACATGGAAATGATTAGGAACATTGAAAAACACTTGAAATACAAGTAAATAGTGCCATGCTATCTTTATGGCCGTGGTCAAACAGCGAGACTAGAGGTATAATGCTGTGAAATGACGAGAATACTCGTAAAGTTTACAATTCTGGCTAATTGACTTGTCGTTTTCTTGAAGAAAATGCTTTCAAATATTAAGAACAGCCGTTTATACAGCTCAGAATTTGTGTATAAAGCCTTAAAACGAAGAGAATACTGTTCGTATTTACAATTGAGGCTGAATAGGCAGGCGTTTTTTAATGAAACAGTTTAAACCGTGATGATTCATGTATATATTTCTAAGAAAACTGCCTTATTTTGGTAAAACTCTTAATATAAACAATGACAGTTCATGGAAATGATTAGGAACCTGTAGGAAACACTAGAAATATAAGTAAATAGACGCATACTATCCTTAAGGCCGTGTTCAATGACCGAGATTAGAGGTAGAAAGCTGTGAATTGACGAGAATACTGATAATGTTTACAATCCCGGCTCACTTTCTTGGTTTGTTCCCGAAGAGAGTTCTTTCAAACATTAAGAGTTACTACTTAGAGAGCTCAGGTTTTGTGTTAAAAGCTTTGAAATAAAGAGAATACAGTTTCTATTTACAATTGAGGCTGAATTGGCGGGATTTTTTGGAATGAATCAGTTTAAACCCTGAAGATTCATGGATATAACTGTAGGAAAACTGTCTATTTTTGTAAAACTTTTAAATACACTAATAGTCCTGCGAAATGATTAGAAATGTGTAAGAAACACTTGAAATACCAGAAAATAGAGCCACACTACCGTTGTGGCCGTGTTCAATCACCGAGATTAGAGTTGTAAAGCTGTGTAATGACCAGAATACTGTTAATGTTTACAATTGGGCGAATTTTCTTGGCGTTTTTCTGAAGAGAGTTCTTTCAAACATTAAAAATTGCAGTATATAGAGCTCAGAATTTGTATAGAAAGCCTTTAAATGAAGAGAATACTGTTCCTCTTTACAATTGAGGCTGAATGGGCAAGAGTTTTTTGAATGAAACGGTTTAAACCGTGATGATTCACGTATATATTTCTAAGAAAATTGCCGCATGTTGGTACAACTCTTAAATTACTCATTGACAGTACATGGAAATGATTAGGAACCTATAGGAAACACTTGAAATATAAGTTAATAGACCCATAATATTCTTATGGCCGTGTACAATTACCGAGATGAGAGGTAGAAAGCTGTGAATTGACGAGAATACTTAAAATGTTTACAATTCCGGCTCAATGTCTTGGTTTTTTCCCGAAGAGTGTTCTTTCACACTTTGAGAGATACTATTTAGAGAGCTCAGGTGTTGTGGAAAAAGCTTTTAAATAAAGAGAATACTCTTTCTGTTTACATTGAGGCTGAATTGGCGGGAGTTTTTGAATGAAACAGTTTAAACCCTGAAGATTCACATATATATTTCAAGCAAAACGGTCTCATTTTGGTAAAACTCTTAAAATACACTATATCAGTACATGGAAATGATTAGGAACATTTATAAACACTTGAAATACAAGTAAATAGTGCCATGCTATCTTTATGGCCGTGGTCAAACAGCGAGATTAGAGGTATAATGCTGTGAAATGACGAGAATACTCGTAAAGTTTACAATTCTGGCTAATTGACTTGTCGTTTCTTGAAGAAAATGCTTTCAAATATTAAGAACAGCCGTTTATACAGCTCAGAATTTGTGTATAAAGCCTTAAAACGAAGAGAATACTGTTCGTATTTACAATTGAGGCTGAATAGGCAGGCGTTTTTTAATGAAACAGTTTAAACCGTGATGATTCATGTATATATTTCTAAGAAAACTGCCTTATTTTGCTAAAACTCTTAATATAAACAATGACAGTTCATGGAAATGATTAGGAACCTGTAGGAAACACTAGAAATATAAGTAAATAGACGCATACTATCCTTAAGGCCGTGTTCAATGACCGAGATTAGAGGTAGAAAGCTGTGAATTGACGAGAATACTGATAAAGTTTACAATCCCGGCTCACTTTCTTGGTTTGTTCCCGAAGAGAGTTCTTTGAAACATTAAGAGTTACTACTTAGAGAGCTCAGGTTTTGTGTTAAAAGCTTTGAAATAAAGAGAATACAGTTTCTATTTACAATTGAGGCTGAATTGGCGGGATTTTTTGGAATGAATCAGTTTAAACCCTGAAGATTCATGTATATAACTGTAGGAAAACTGTCTATTTTTGTAAAACTTTTAAATACACAGTAATAGTCCTGCGAAATGATTAGAAATGTGTAAGAAACACTTGAAATACCAGAAAATAGAGCCACACTACCGTTGTGGCCGTGTTCAATCACCGAGATTAGAGTTGTAAAGCTGTGTAATGACCAGAATACTGTTAATGTTTACAATTGGGCGAATTTTCTTGGCGTTTTTCTGAAGAGAGTTCTTTCAAACATTAAACATTGCAGTATATAGAGCTCAGAATTTGTATAGAAAGCCTTTAAATGAAGAGAATACTGTTCCTCTTTACAATTGAGGCTGAATAGGCAAGAGTTTTTTGAATGAAACGGTTTAAACCGTGATGATTCACGTATATATTTCTAAGAAAATTGCCGCATGTTGGTACAACTCTTAAATTACACATTGACAGTACATGGAAATGATTAGGAACCTATAGGAAACACTTGAAATATAAGTTAATAGACCCATAATATTCTTATGGCCGTGTACAATTACCGAGATGAGAGGTAGAAAGCTGTGAATTGACGAGAATACTTATAATGTTTACAATTCCGGCTCAATGTCTTGGTTTTTTCCCGAAGAGTGTTCTTTCACACTTTGAGAGATACTATTTAGAGAGCTCAGGTGTTGTGGAAAAAGCTTTTAAATAAAGAGAATACTCTTTCTGTTTACATTGAGGCTGAATTGGCGGGAGTTTTTGAATGAAACAGTTTAAACCCTGAAGATTCATATATATATTTCAAGCAAAACGGTCTCATTTTGGTAAAACTCTTAAAATAGACTATGTCAGTACATGGAAATGATTAGGAACATTTAAAAACACTTGAAATACAAGTAAATAGTACCATGCTTTCTTTATGGCCGTGGTCAAACAGCGAGATTAGAGGTATAATGCTGTGAAATGACGAGAATACTCGTAAAGTTTACAATTCTGGCTAATTGACTTGTCGTTTTCTTGAAGAAAATGCTTTCAAATATTAAGAACAGCCGTTTATACAGCTCAGAATTTGTGTATAAAGCCTTAAAACGAAGAGAATACTGTTCGTATTTACAATTGAGGCTGAATAGGCAGGCGTTTTTTAATGAAACAGTTTAAACCGTGATGATTCATGTATATATTTCTAAGAAAACTGCCTTATTTTGCTAAAACTCTTAATATAAACAATGACAGTTCATGGAAATGATTAGGAACCTGTAGGAAACACTAGAAATATAAGTAAATAGACGCATACTATCCTTAAGGCCGTGTTCAATGACCGAGATTAGAGGTAGAAAGCTGTGAATTGACCAGAATACTGATAATGTTTACAATCCCGGCTCACTTTCTTGGTTTGTTCCCGAAGAGAGTTCTTTCAAACATTAAGAGTTACTACTTAGAGAGCTCAGGTTTTGTGTTAAAAGCTTTGAAATAAAGAGAATACAGTTTCTATTTACAATTGAGGCTGAATTGGCGGGATTTTTTGGAATGAATCAGTTTAAACCCTGAAGATTCATGTATATAACTGTAGGAAAACTGTCTATTTTTGTAAAACTTTTAAATACACTAATAGTCCTGCGAAATGATTAGAAATGTGTAAGAAACACTTGAAATAGCAGAAAATAGAGCCACACTACCGTTGTGGCCGTGTTCAATCACCGAGATTAGAGTTGTAAAGCTGTGTAATGACAAGAATACTGTTAATGTTTACAATTGGGCGAATTTTCTTGGCGTTTCTCTGAAGAGAGTTCTTTCAAACATTAAAAATTGCAGTATATAGAGCTCAGAATTTGTATAGAAAGCCTTTAAAGGAAGAGAATACTGTTCCTCTTTACAATTGAGGCTGAATAGGCAAGAGTTTTTTGAATGAAACGGTTTAAACCGTGATGATTCACGTATATATTTCTAAGAAAATTGCCGCATGTTGGTACAACTCTTAAAATACACATTGACAGTACATGGAAATGATTAGGAACCTATAGGAAACACTTGAAATATAAGTTAATAGACCCATAATATTCTTATGGCCGTGTACAATTACCGAGATGAGAGGTAGAAAGCTGTGAATTGACGAGAATACTTATAATGTTTACAATTCCGGCTCAATGTCTTGGTTTTTTCCCGAAGAGTGTTCTTTCACACTTTGAGAGATACTATTTAGAGAGCTCAGGTGTTGTGGAAAAAGCTTTTAAATAAAGAGAATACTCTTTCTGTTTACATTGAGGCTGAATTGGCGGGAGTTTTTGAATGAAACAGTTTAAACCCTGAAGATTCACATATATATTTCAAGCAAAACGGTCTCATTTGGTAAAACTCTTAAAATACACTATGTCAGTACATGGAAATGATTAGGAACATTTAAAAACACTTGAAATACAAGTAAATAGTGCCATGCTATCTTTATGGCCGTGGTCAAACAGCGAGATTACAGGTATAATGCTGTGAAATGACGAGAATACTCGTAAAGTTTACAATTCTGGCTAATTGACTTGTCGTTTCTTGAAGAAAATGCTTTCAAATATTAAGAACAGCCGTTTATACAGCTCAGCATTTGTGTATAAAGCCTTAAAACGAAGAGAATACTGTTCATATTTACAATGGAGGCTGAATAGGCAGGCGTTTTTTAATGAAACAGTTTAAACCGTGATGATTCATGTATATATTTCTAAGAAAACTGCCTTATTTTGGTAAAACTCTTAAAATAAACAATGACAGTTCATGGAAATGATTAGGAACCTGTAGGAAATACTAGAAATATGAGTAAATAGACGCATACTATCCTTAAGGCCGTGTTCAATGACCGAGATTAGAGGTAGAAAGCTGTGAATTGACGAGAATACTGATAATGTTTACAATCCCGGCTCAATTTCTTGGTTTGTTCCCGAAGAGAGTTCTTTCAAACATTAAGAGTTACTACTTAGAGAGCTAAGGTTTTGTGTTAAAAGCTTTGAAATAAAGAGAATACAGTTTCTATTTACAATTGAGGCTGAATTGGCGGGATTTTTTGGAATGAATCAGTTTAAACCGTGAAGATTCATGTATATAACTGTAGGAAAACTGTCTATTTTTGTAAAACTTTTAAATACACAGTAATAGTCCTGCGAAATGATTGGAAATGTGTAAGAAACACTTGAAATACCAGAAAATAGAGCCATACTACCGTTGTGGCCGTGTTCAATCACCGAGATTAGAGTTGTAAAGCTGTGTAATGACCAGAATACTGTTAATGTTTACAATTGGGCGAATTTACTTGGCGTTTTTCTGAAGAGAGTTCTTTCAAACATTAAAAAATGCAGTATATAGAGCTCAGAATTTGTATAGAAAGCCTTTAAAGGAAGAGAATACTGTTCCTCTTTACAATTGAGGCTGAATAGGCAAGAGTTTTTTGAATGAAACGGTTTAAACCGTGATGATTCACGTATATGTTTCTAAGAAAATTGCCGCATGTTGGTACAACTCTTAAAATACACATTGACAGTACATGGAAATGATTAGGAACCTATAGGAAACACTTGAAATATAAGTTAATAGACCCATACTATTCTTATGGCCGAGTACAATTACCGAGATTAGAGGTAGAAAGCTGTGAATTGACGAGAATACTTATAATGTTTACAATTCCGGCTCAATGTCTTGGTTTTTTCCCGAAGAGTGTTCTTTCACACTTTGAGAGATACTATTTAGAGAGCTCAGGTGTTGTGTAAAAAGCTCTTAAATAAAGAGAATACTCTTTCTATTTACATTGAGGCTGAATTGGCGGGAGTTTTTGAATGAAACAGTTTAAACCCTGAAGATTCATATATATATTTCAAGCAAAACTGTCTCATTTTGGTAAAACTCTTAAAATACACTATGTCAGTACATGGAAATGATTAGGAACATTTAAAAACACTTGACATACAAGTAAATAGTGCCATGCTATCTTTATGGCCGTGGTCAAACAGCGAGATTACAGGTATAATGCTGTGAAATGACGAGAATACTCGTAAAGTTTACAATTCTGGCTAATTGACTTGTCGTTTCTTGAAGAAAATGCTTTCAAATATTAAGAACAGCCGTTTATACAGCTCAGAATTTGTGTATAAAGCCTTAAAACGAAGTGAATACTGTTCACATTTACAATGGAGGCTGAATAGGCAGGCGTTTTTTAATGATACAGTTT
Organism: Myotis lucifugus; assembly: GCF_000147115.1. NCBI lineage: Eukaryota > Metazoa > Chordata > Mammalia > Chiroptera > Vespertilionidae > Myotis > Myotis lucifugus. The sequence goes on from NW_005872560.1 coordinate 47,991, forward strand.
AAACCGTGATGATTCATGTATATATTTCTAAGAAAACTGCCTTATTTTGGTAAAACTCTTAATATAAACAATGACAGTTCATGGAAATGATTAGGAACCTGTAGGAAACACTAGAAATATAAGTAAATAGACGCATACTATCCTTAAGGCCGTGTTCAATGACCGAGATTAGAGGTAGAAAGCTGTGAATTGACGAGAATACTGATAATGTTTACAATCCCGGCTCAATTTCTTGGTTTGTTCCCGAAGAGAGTTCTTTCAAACATTAAGAGTTACTACTTAGAGAGCTCAGGTTTTGTGTTAAAAGCTTTGAAATAAAGAGAATACAGTTTCTATTTACAATTGAGGCTGAATTGGCGGGATTTTTTGGAATGAATCAGTTTAAACCCTGAAGATTCATGTATATAACTGTAGGAAAACTGTCTATTTTTGTAAAACTTTTAAATACACAGTAATAGTCCTGCGAAATGATTGGAAATGTGTAAGAAACACTTGAAATACCAGAAAATAGAGCCATACTACCGTTGTGGCCTTGTTCAATCACCGAGATTAGAGTTGTAAAGCTGTGTAATGACCAGAATACTGTTAATGTTTACAATTGGGCGAATTTACTTGGCGTTTTTCTGAAGAGAGTTCTTTCAAACATTAAAAATTGCAGTATATACAGCTCAGAATTTGTATAGAAAGCCTTTAAATGAAGAGAATGCTGTTCCTATTTACAATTGAGGCTGAATAGGCAAGAATTTTTTGAATGGAACGGTTTAAACCGTGATGATTCACGTATATGTTTCTAAGAAAATTGCCGCATGTTGGTACAACTCTTAAAATACACATTGACAGTACATGGAAATGATTAGGAACCTATAGGAAACACTTGAAATATAAGTTAATAGACCCATACTATTCTTATGGCCGAGTACAATTACCGAGATTAGAGGTAGAAAGCTGTGAATTGACGAGAATACTTATAATGTTTACAAGTCCGGCTCAATGTCTTGGTTTTTTCCCGAAGAGTGTTCTTTCACACTTTGAGAGATACTATTTAGAGAGCTCAGGTGTTGTGTAAAAAGCTTTTAAATAAAGAGAATACTCTTTCTATTTACATTGAGGCTGAATTGGCGGGAGTTTTTGAATGAAACAGTTTAAACCCTGAAGATTCATATATATATTTCAAGCAAAACGGTCTCATTTTGGTAAAACTCTTAAAATACACTATGTCAGTACATGGAAATGATTAGGAACATTGAAAAACACTTGAAATACAAGTAAATAGTGCCATGCTATCTTTATGGCCGTGGTCAAACAGCGAGATTAGAGGTATAATGCTGTGAAATGACGAGAATACTCGTAAAGTTTACAATTCTGGCTAATTGACTTGTCGTTTTCTTGAAGAAAATGCTTTCAAATATTAAGAACAGCCGTTTATACAGCTCAGAATTTGTGTATAAAGCCTTAAAACGAAGAGAATACTGTTCGTATTTACAATGGAGGCTGAATAGGCAGGCGTTTTTTAATGAAACAGTTTAAACCGTGATGATTCATGTATATATTTCTAAGAAAACTGCCTTATTTTGGTAAAACTCTTAATATAAACAATGACAGTTCATGGAAATGATTAGGAACCTGTAGGAAACACTAGAAATATAAGTCAATAGACGCATACTATCCTTAAGGCCGTGTTCAATGACCGAGATTAGAGGTAGAAAGCTGTGAATTGACGAGAATACTGATAATGTTTACAATCACGGCTCAATTTCTTGGTTTGTTCCCGAAGAGAGTTCTTTCAAACATTAAGAGTTACTACTTAGAGAGCTCAGGTTTGTGTTAAAAGCTTTGAAATAAAGAGAATACAGTTTCTATTTACAATTGAGGCTGAATTGGCGGGATTTTTTGGAATGAATCAGTTTAAACCCTGAAGATTCATGTATATAACTGTAGGAAAACTGTCTATTTTTGTAAAACTTTTAAATACACTAATAGTCCTGCGAAATGATTAGAAATGTGTAAGAAACACTTGAAATACCAGAAAATAGAGCCACACTACCGTTGTGGCCGTGTTCAATCACCGAGATTAGAGTTGTAAAGCTGTGTAATGACCAGAATACTGTTAATGTTTACAATTGGGCGAATTTTCTTGGCGTTTTTCTGAAGAGAGTTCTTTCAAACATTAAAAATTGCAGTATATAGAGCTCAGAATTTGTATAGAAAGCCTTTAAATGAAGAGAATACTGTTCCTCTTTACAATTGAGGCTGAATAGGCAAGAGTTTTTTTGAATGAAACGGTTTAAACCGTGATGATTCACGTATATATTTCTAAGAAAATTGCCGCATGTTGGTACAACTTTTAAAATACACATTGACAGTACATGGAAATGATTAGGAACCTATAGGAAACACTTGAAATATAAGTTAATAGACCCATAATATTCTTATGGCTGTGTACAATTACCGAGATGAGAGGTAGAAAGCTGTGAATTGACGAGAATACTTATAATGTTTACAATTCCGGCTCAATGTCTTGGTATTTTCCCGAAGAGTGTTCTTTCACACTTTGAGAGATACTATTTAGAGAGCTCAGGTGTTGTGGAAAAAGCTTTTAAATAAAGAGAATACTCTTTCTGTTTACATTGAGGCTGAATTGGCGGGAGTTTTTGAATGAAACAGTTTAAACCCTGAAGATTCACATATATAGTTCAAGCAAAACGGTCTCATTTTGGAAAAACTCTTAAAATACACTATGTCAGTACATGGAAATGATTAGGAACATTTAAAAACACTTGAAATACAAGTAAATAGTGCCATGCTATCTTTATGGCCGTGGTCAAACAGCGAGATTAGAGGTATAATGCTGTGAAATGACGAGAATACTCGTAAAGTTTACAATTCTGGCTAATTGACTTGTCATTTTCTTGAAGAAAATGCTTTCAAATATTAAGAACAGCCGTTTATACAGCTCAGAATTTGTGTATAAAGCCTTAAAACGAAGAGAATACTGTTCATATTTACAATTGAGGCTGAATAGGCAGGCGTTTTTTAATGAAACAGTTTAAACCGTGATGATTCATGTATATATTTCTAAGAAAACTGCCTTATTTTGGTAAAACTCTTAAAATAAACAATGACAGTTCATGGAAATGATTAGGAACCTGTAGGAAACACTAGAAATATAAGTAAATAGACGCATACTATCCTTAAGGCCGTGTTCAATGACCGAGATTAGAGGTAGAAAGCTGTGAATTGACGAGAATACTGATAATGTTTACAATCCCGGCTCAATTTCTTGGTTTGTTCCCGAAGAGAGTTCTTTCAAACATTAAGAGTTACTACTTAGAGAGCTCAGGTTTTGTGTTAAAAGCTTTGAAATAAAGAGAATACAGTTTCTATTTACAATTGAGGCTGAATTGGCGGGATTTTTTGGAATGAATCAGTTTAAACCCTGAAGATTCATGTATATAACTGTAGGAAAACTGTCTATTTTTGTAAAACTTTTAAATACACAGTAATAGTCCTGCGAAATGATTGGAAATGTGTAAGAAACACTTGAAATACCAGAAAATAGAGCCATACTACCGTGGTGGCCGTGTTCAATCACCGAGATTAGAGTTGGAAAGCTGTGTAATGACCAGAATACTGTTAATGTTTACAATTGGGCGAATTTACTTGGCGTTTTTCTGAAGAGAGTTCTTTCAAACATTAAAAAATGCAGTATATACAGCTCAGAATTTGTATAGAAAGCCTTTTAATGAAGAGAATACTGTTCCTATTTACAATTGAGGCTGAATAGGCAAGAGTTTTTTGAATGGAACGGTTTAAACCGTGATGATTCACGTATATGTTTCTAAGAAAATTGCCGCATGTTGGTACAACTCTTAAAATACACATTGACAGTACATGGAAATGATTAGGAACCTATAGGAAACACTTGAAATATAAGTTAATAGACCCATAATATTCTTATGGCCGTGTACAATTACCGAGATGAGAGGTAGAAAGCTGTGAATTGACGAGAATACTTATAATGTTTACAATTCCGGCTCAATGTCTTGGTATTTTCCCGAAGAGTGTTCTTTCACACTTTGAGAGATACTATTTAGAGAGCTCAGGTGTTGTGGAAAAAGCTTTTAAATAAAGAGAATACTCTTTCTGTTTACATTGAGGCTGAATTGGCGGGAGTTTTTGAATGAAACAGTTTAAACCCTGAAGATTCACATATATAGTTCAAGCAAAACGGTCTCATTTTGGAAAAACTCTTAAAATACACTATGTCAGTACATGGAAATGATTAGGAACATTTAAAAACACTTGAAATACAAGTAAATAGTGCCATGCTATCTTTATGGCCGTGGTCAAACAGCGAGATTAGAGGTATAATGCTGTGAAATGACGAGAATACTCGTAAAGTTTACAATTCTGGCTAATTGACTTGTCGTTTTCTTGAAGAAAATGCTTTCAAATATTAAGAACAGCCGTTTATACAGCTCAGAATTTGTGTATAAAGCCTTAAAACGAAGAGAATACTGTTCATATTTACAATTGAGGCTGAATAGGCAGGCGTTTTTTAATGAAACAGTTTAAACCGTGATGATTCATGTATATATTTCTAAGAAAACTGCCTTATTTTGGTAAAACTCTTAATATAAACAATGACAGTTCATGGAAATGATTAGGAACCTGTAGGAAACACTAGAAATATAAGTCAATAGACGCATACTATCCTTAAGGCCGTGTTCAATGACCGAGATTAGAGGTAGAAAGCTGTGAATTGACGAGAATACTGATAATGTTTACAATCCCGGCTCACTTTCTTGGTTTGTTCCCGAAGAGAGTTCTTTCAAACATTAAGAGTTACTACTTAGAGAGCTCAGGTTTTGTGTTAAAAGCTTTGAAATAAAGAGAATACAGTTTCTATTTACAATTGAGGCTGAATTGGCGGGATTTTTTGGAATGAATCAGTTTAAACCCTGAAGATTCATGGATATAACTGTAGGAAAACTGTCTATTTTTGTAAAACTTTTAAATACACAGTAATAGTCCTGCGAAATGATTAGAAATGTGTAAGAAACACTTGAAATACCAGAAAATAGAGCCACACTACCTTTGTGGCCGTGTTCAATCACCGAGATTAGAGTTGTAAAGCTGTGTAATGACCAGAATACTGTTAATGTTTACAATTGGGCGAATTTTCTAGGCGTTTTTCTGAAGAGAGTACTTTCAAACATTAAAAATTGCAGTATATAGAGCTCAGAATTTGTATAGAAAGCCTTTAAATGAAGAGAATACTGTTCCTCTTTACAATTGAGGCTGAATAGGCAAGAGTTTTTTGAATGATACGGTTTAAACCGTGATGATTCACGTATATATTTCTAAGAAAATTGCCGCATGTTGGTACAACTTTTAAAATACACATTGACAGTACATGGAAATGATTAGGAACCTATAGGAAACACTTGAAATATAAGTTAATAGACCCATACTATTCTTATGGCCGTGTACAATTACCGAGTTTAGAGGTAGAAAGCTGTGAATTGACGGGAATACTTATAATGTTTACAATTCCGGCTCAATGTCTTGGTTTTTTCCCGAAGAGTGTTCTTTCACACTTTGAGAGATACTATTTAGAGAGCTCAGGTGTTGTGTAAAAAGCTTTTAAATAAAGAGAATACTCTTTCTGTTTACATGAGGCTGAATTGGCGGGAGTTTTTGAATGAAACAGTTTAAACCCTGAAGATTCACATATATAGTTCAAGCAAAACGGTCTCATTTTGGAAAAACTCTTAAAATACACTATGTCAGTACATGGAAATGATTAGGAACATTTAAAAACACTTGAAATACAAGTAAATAGTGCCATGCTATCTTTATGGCCGTGGTCAAACAGCGAGATTAGAGGTATAATGCTGTGAAATGACGAGAATACTCGTAAAGTTTACAATTCTGGCTAATTGACTTGTCGTTTTCTTGAAGAAAATGCTTTCAAATATTAAGAACAGCCGTTTATACAGCTCAGAATTTGTGTATAAAGCCTTAAAACGAAGAGAATACTGTTCATATTTACAATTGAGGCTGAATAGGCAGGGGTTTTTTAATGAAACAGTTTAAACCGGGGAGGTTCCTGGATATTATTTCTTAAGAAAAATGGCCTTTATTTTTGGGAAAAACTCCTTAAAATTAACCATGGCAGTTCATGGGAAATTGTTTAGGAACCCTTTTGGGAAAACACTAAGAAAATATAAGGCAAAAGAGGCCTACCTATCCCTTAAAGCCCGGGGTCCATTGACCGA
>NW_005872561.1:0-15622 GCF_000147115.1 Myotis lucifugus
GGATCAAAGCTGCCACTGAGGTGGGGAACCCGGATGTGGAAGTCAACAGTGTTGCTGGTGCTGGAGGGTAATTTGAGAAATCTACTCTGTCATACTCAGATGGTGGGTTTCAGCGGAGTCCCTGGGGCAATAGTGCATCATTGAAACAAACAGGGAAGTTGGTTTTGTAGAGAAAAAGAAAGACTCCTTTTCAGATAGACACATTCTGAGGTGACAGGGGAGAACCTAGGACCAATTTCATAGTCAACAGCCATCCAGGGGGTGCCTGAAGCAGCTGAGTGAGCTGTTGCATAAAGGAAGCATGTGTGAGGGAGAGTCAGAGGCAGGTGGGCTGGGTGAAGGGCAGCTGACATCAGCATGGGGGTGGAAGTGCACCCAGGAGAGAAGGTAGCCATTGTGACAGAGACAGGAAGAGAAGCAGCAGCGCAAGTCAGGGCCACAGCAGGCTGCCCAGAAGCAGGGAGGGGAGGTCACGTGGTCATATGCTACTGCAGAGGAACCTAGGTAGACAGAGAATGGGGGTCAGATTTGGCTGTCAGAAGTCACTGATCACATCAATCCTTTAGCCCCTGGGGTCAGGTTTAGTGAGAGTGCCCCCAGTGGCCAGGACAGTGATACCAACAGAGGAGCTGGAGAGAGGAGAGAGGGGGAGCACTTACAGAAATGCACCGGAAATCCTTCCCGCTTGTCTGTGCTGTCCACCCTCATTCAGTTGAAGCCTTTCAATGTGGTGGCAGAATGTAAAGAAGAAAGTGAACAGCAGGAGCTCCATGTCAGTTTGGAAACATATCCTCATTTCATAGAAAGTGAAAATATTTTTCATGAAGTTTTCATCCTGAATCTCATAAAAGCAGTGCAGCAAATGCCAAAAATATGGGTCTAGGTTCAGATGCTTTTCAAGGACCTCACCCTTGGCCAACTGCAGTAGAGAGCAATGCCTCTCCCGAGACAGGCTGCATTTGAAGATGCTCTCCATCTCTCTCATCCCCTGATCACTCAAAAGGCCAAAAAGGAAACATATGGTTGGTTCCCCAAACAGGTCATACCTGTCATATGCATTTCTCAAGTCTGTTAGAAATGTGATTTCATTAAAGCTATCACGTTTGAATACTCTATCACCTAAAGCACATGACATTGCTGCAAAGAACTCCTGGAAGCACAGGTGAATGAAGCTGTAGCTCAGAGGGGTGGGGTGCTCTTTAAGAACACCCATGTTTAAGAGAGTGGAGATGTTGGTTTCATCTAACCCTTGTTTCCTGAAGTCCTCTAGCTTGAACAGAGTCTTTCCTAGCCAGGTGCCTTCAGCAGCCAGAGAGCAGAAGCCCCTCAGCTTAGCCCCAAGGGACTGAGCCTGGAGAACGTGGAAAAAGTAGTGCAGACAGAGGGCTGTGGTCGTCTGCGAGGTCAGTGAGAGTGGTTGCTCCTGCTCCATCTGCTGCTTCAGGCAAGTGCAGACCAGCCAGGACACCAAGGGCATGAGACACATGGTGAAGAGAGCCGGGTTGGATTCAACCAAGGTAAAGGCTCTAATTGCTTGGCTCTCATCTGTGAAATATTTGTAGAAATAGTCCTTCCTGGCCGACTCAGAGAATCCCAGGACCTCCACCCAGCAAGGATGCTTTAAAGAAGGAATGAGTTTTCCCAGAGCTGTGATCCGAGCTGTGATCAGCAGGGAAGCCGTGGGAAGTAAGGTTTTGTTCAGCAAACTGCCCAGCAGTGTGTGCACCTGCTGCTGCTGGCTCCAGTGTGGACAGAGCTCAGAACTCTGCTCCTTCAAGTCCCATTTTGGTTCATCTAAGTTATCAAGAATGAAGAGCAGCTGCTCTGGCTGAGACAGGATCTGCCCAATGGGAGCATCAGGAGCAGCCCAGTCTTTTGTGATGAGCTCAGCGAGACTCATGGTCTCGGACTGGGCCAGCTCTCTGCAGTTGAAGTAGAAGACATGCTTGAAGCGGTCCTTGAACAGCCTGCCTTCCTCCCAGGCTCTCCTCACCCGCCTGGCCAGGGTTGACTTCCCGATTCCAGCAACCCATGCACCACGACAGGGGGAAGGCTGTTTCTGGGTACGCCGGCCTGGGCCAAAATAAGTCTCCAATCTCCATCAAATATCTTTGTTCACCTACCACCTCATGATTCCTTTTTCTCCTGAGCAGGAAGTCATAGCCTCTGGGTTGAGATCTGTGTAGAAGTAGCAGTTGTGTGAATTTTTGGTGCAAATACTCATTTCTCCATGACTGTGTGGGGGCAGGAACTCTCTCTCCTTTGATTCTGGTATTTTTCTTTGATTCCTACAGAAAGGAGAGAAAGGTGGAACATTTGTTCAATTGTTTCTTCATTTATTCATTCCACAATTGTTTTTTGAACTCACTTGAAGCTACACACTGTGCTGGCTGCTGATACTGGTACATTCTTTTTAGATCGTGGAGGAAATATGGGTTTTTGGGGAGAAGATCCCTGCTCAAGTTTTGACTTGAGCAAATCGTTCTCATAGTGTGATGTTCTTCCTTCTGCAAATATTAATCAGTGGCTAACACTGCAAGACACTGATTTAGAGGCTTGGGATAAAAAGTGAACAAACAGCCCTAATCGGTTGGCTCAATGGATAGAGTGTCGACCTGCGGACTCAAGGGTCCCAGGTTTGATTCTGGTCAAGGGCATGTACCTGGTTGCAGGCACATACCCAGAAGGTAGTGTGCAGGGGGCAGCTGATCCATGTTGCTCTCTCATCAATGTTTCTAACTCTCTATCCCTCTCCCTTCCTCTCTGTAAGAAATCAATAAAATATATTTTTTAAAAAAGAGTGAACAAACAGACACACCTGTTTGCTCTCATTAATTCCATGACCTGAGCTATTAGCCCCACTGAGATTATAATTTTTTATTAATAAATTGTAAGTGGTCATGGTCGAGTGAAGGAGATAATGGATGGTGAAACAGATACTATTGATTCCTGACAGAACTCTCTTTGCACCCACCACTGAAGTACATGCCAAGGATAATCTGCTACAATCACCTCAGGTTATCTGTCTGAGGGCTCTCTCCAAGGCAATGAGCATGACAGGCCAGAAGCCCCAGGGAATTAAAGCTCCAGGATGAGTACTTAACACCTGACAGAGGCAGTTCCCTGTCCCCCAGCAGAGACATCTCTGACGTGTGTTCTCCACTGTCTCCTGAAGATCCCTAGTACATTGAACCTCAGTTGCCCCACAATGCAGGTTTCATTGGTTTCTCCCTTCCTTCCCCACTTCTCTCTCCTAATGGTGCTTCCAGGGAACCAGTTCCTGAATAAACCACCTGCTCTCCAATATAGTGTCAGGGTCTGCTTCTGGGGAAAACCACCTGGACAGAGGAGGAAGTGGTTTGTGAAATGTGATGACTGAGAACATGTCAGGGACTGTGCCCTTGGGAAGGAACCCAAGCTCATATCGTTGTTAGATTTCAGGTCGAATTACTGTTAGGTTCTCTTCCCTTAGAATATATAGAGTGACTCTCACCTTTCTCCTTAGGTGAATATTTGTGATGATACAAGTGACCCACCTGGGATCCTGAAGTCCAGTTCATCTTGGGAAACCTGCTGGACCTCCAGAGTACGTGAGGCCAATTTTCACCCTTTGCTTGGTGAGACTAGGTTGTCAGGTGCCCACCCCACCTCTGGAATCATGATCTAAAAATCCACTTTTACTGTCTCTTGTGAAAACATTTTTGGCAAAGTGAAGATCTTCCATATGGCCACTCTGTGTCATGGCTATGGCCCACTCCACTCTCAATCCAGTGATTGCCTGAGGTGCCAAGAGAGGGCTTGGGTCTTTTGGTGCAATGGTCTCCAAAATATCCTGGTTTTAATGGATCTGCTTGCATTCCACATATCTAAATCCTCTTGATTTAGTAAAACTTTCAAAATTCTCCCCTACCACCAATAATTCTAACAAGTTACATTTTAATATTATGCTTTGGACCAGGGGTTGGCAAACTATGGCCAAATCTCAATGACCAACCTGTGTCCTAAGTATGTTTGAAAAAGTCAAAGAAGAAGACTATTTCATGACATGAAAATTATACAAAATTCAAGATCTGCAAAGAAGTATGTACATCCAGGTACATGAAACTCATAGTTTCTGATACAGATTCAACTGTAAAAGAACATCACTTATCACATTGTAATAAAATTGTCAAAAATGAAAGACAAAGAGAATACGTAAGCGAATGACTGATCACATACAAGCGGACTCCCACAAAACTATGAGTAATTTTTTAGCAGAAACTTCACAGTTCAAGTGGCAGTATATGATGTATTCAAAGTGCTGAAAGAAAAATAGTCAAGAATAATTTACCCAGCAAAGGTTCAGAAATGAAAGAGCTATAAAGGTATTCCCAGGTAAACAAAAGCTGAGGGAGTTTATTCAACGCCACTAGAGCAGACTCACAACAAATGCAAAAAGGCATTCTCTAAGCTGAAATAAAGAATGCTAATTGGTAACATGAAAACACATGAAATTATACATCTCATTGGTCAAGGTAAATATACAGTCAAATTCAGAATATTCTGTACGGTAATGATGGTGTGTAAATAACTCTAGTAGAATGGTTAAAAGACAAAAGTATTGGCCAATGCTGTGGGGCCGGGGGAGTCAGGCTGGAGCAAATCCTGGGGCTGGTGAAGGGGGCCATGGAGGCACTAGCACAGGACAGTAATGTTGGTCTTAGAAACTCTTCAGGGTATGCAGTGGGTTATTGGATGCTGATCAGGCACCTGACTTTAGCATTGTAACAGCTTCAGAGACCATGTGAGAATGTGAGTGGAGTTGGCCCTATTGCTTTAGACATTTCAGAGTTTATATGTTCCTTTTGTACAAGTGATTTCCCAGATTACAGTTCTCTGCTGAGATTTGAAAATTTGGGGAATACCTGCAGCTTTGTAACTTCAGAGGTGCAATCAGTTAAAACATTCACCTTTTGAGGAATTGTGTTTTGCCAGTTATCGCTCCTAACTGAGTGCCAAAGAAGGGCTCTGTGAAAGATTACTGAAGTTATTGTTATAGCCAAGGAGACTAAATTGTCCAGCAGGACCAGAAACTTGAATCAAGAAGAATCAGTGTATGTGGCTGTTGAATGACTCCAAGATGTGGTGGCAGGTGAGGACGTGGCCAACAGGACAGGCCCTGGTGCTGTCCAACTATGTGGAGAGGAAGAACGTCCTGAAGAAGGCTCCCTCATGAAGAACCTGAAGGACACACTAGGCCTCGGCAATACCAAGGAAGACCAGCATGTGGGATTGTTCCTAATACCCAACACCAATGCTCAGTACCCTGACAAGGGGCTGGGAGGTGGTGCCAACCACATCCAGGACCTCAACATCTTGGACTTTGAAAATTTGCCTACATGACACAGGGGTAGATGAACTAATCCTGGTAAAGGAGTCTGGTGTCACTGTCATGGAGGAGTAGAGCAATGGCTGGTGGTGTGGCAGCTACAACTGGCTTTTGAGCTTGTTCCCCTAAAACTACTTTCTGAGGAGGTGGACAAGCTGGCCACTGAGTCCCCCAACTTCCTTAGCCTTCTGCAGGGCTCATCCCCAAGCAAATGCCAGGGCACTGCATCCTGTGTGTGGTCCATATATTATACCCTTTCAGCTTGGCCATCGAGAAACAACTTCCAGAAGAGAGAGACCATGAAGGCAATTGAGAAGCCCAAGAACTACCAGGAGAGGAGGAAATGCAAAAATTCCTGGGGGCAGGCAGGCCTTGTCCCCACCCCCCAAAAAAACTACGCTGTGTTCCTCTGCCACAGGCCTGCCCTGTCCACGTCAAATGCCCCATATATCACATACCCGAGGTAAGGGCAATGGGTGCTTTGCAGGAACTATGGAAATAACACACCACCAGGGCACGTGTGCCCTCAATAAGGATGCCAGAGGGCGACTTTCTTATTGGGGACAGCAAATCCTCACCCAGTGACTTGTCATGTGTTCTCTCAAAGCATCAGAGAGGAATGAACATTTCAAGATGCAGCTTGTGAAGAATACCATATTTTTCCGTGTATAAGACACCCCCAAGTATAAGACGGCCCCCACTTTTCCAACCCCAAATTGAGAAATCAATACTTTAGACATAAAACAGAACACATTTTTATTTAGTAATTACTGCAGGTAATGTTTACATACCAGTACTATGATATTATGTAGCATATCACTTTATTTAGCCTTTGTTGCATCACTCCTCTCTTCTTCATCACCATGAGTTCCAGACATATCAATTTCTTCAACTTCTTTGTATCACTGCTGTCTTCTGAGTCACTGTTTATATATGTGAGATCATCTTCATAAACTTGAGAAGGCGCCAACCCATGCATGTGCCCTTGACTGGCATTTTCTGAGCTAACTTTGTTCATGTTCTCATGGCCAACCCTTCACTCCTCATGAAAGTGAAGTACAATTTTGCCTTTCCTGTAAAATCAACAATATTCATTTCACTTGCAAACATTCTTGCCTGACATTGAATAAGCTTAGTTGACACACATACGCCACTCTGGTGGTGCTCCATAATACCAGTCTTAAGTCTCTGCTCCCATTTTTGCTGCTTTTCCTCTTTTTTTTTTTTTTTTTGCTAATATATATTTTTCTAATTAAATCTTTATTGTTCAGATTATTACAGTTGTTCCTCTTTTTTCCCCCAATAGCTCTCCTCCACCCGGTTCCCACCCCACCATCTGCCCCCACCATCTGCCCTTACCCCCCTCCCCCACTGTCCTCATCCATAGGTGTACGATTTTTGTCCAGTCTCTTCCCACATCCCCCACATCCCTCCCCCCCCCCCCGAGAATAGTCAGTTCACTTCCTTTCTATGCCCCTGATTTTATTATAATAACCAGTTTATTCTGTTCATCAGATTATCTATTCACTTGATTTTTAGATTCACTTGTTGATAGATGTGTATTTGTTGTTCACAATTTGTATCTGTACCTTTTTCTTCTTCTTCCTCTTCTTAAAGGATACCTTTCAGCATTTCATTTAATACTGATTTGGTGGTGATGAACTTTAGCTTTTCCTTATCTGTGAAGCTCTTTATCTGACCTTCAATTCTGAATGATAGCTTTGCTGGATAAGTAATCTTGGTTGTAGGTTCTTGGTATTCATCCCTTTGAATATTTCTTGCCACTCCCTTCTGGCCTGCAAAGTTTCTGTTGAGAAATCAGCTGACAATCATATGGGTATTCCCTTGTAGGTAAATAACTGTTTTTCTCTTGCTCCTTTTAAAATTCTCTCTTTGTCTTTTGCTCTTGGCATTTTAATTATGATGTGTCTTGGTGTGGTCCTCTTTGGATTCCTTTTGTTTGGGGTTCTCTGCGCTTCCTGGACTTGCAAGTCTATTTCTTTCACCAGGTAGGGGAAGTTTTCTGTCATTATTTCTTCAAATAGGTTTTCAATATCTTGCTCTCTCTCTTCTTCTGGCACCCCTATAATTCTGATGTTGGTACACTTGAAGCTGTCCCAGAGGCTTCTTACACTATCTTCATATTTTTAGATTCTTTTTTCCTTTTGCTTTTCTGGTTGGGCGTGTTTTACTTCTTCGTATTTCAGATCTTTGACTTGATTCCTGCGATCCTCTAGTCTGCTGTTGGAAATCTGTATAATATTCTTTATTTCAGTCACTGTATGCTTAATTTCTAGTTGGTCCTTTTTCACAACCTTGAGGGTCTCACTAGACTTATTGAGGATCTCATTAAATTTATTGGCGGTCTCACTAGATTTCTTGAGTGTCTCACTAAGTTTATTGGCGGTTTCTAGAAAATTCTTGAAAAACCTTAAAAGTGTTGATTTGAACTCTATATAGTGGGGCCTTGACTTATGAGTTTAATTTGTTCCGAGACCGAGCTCGTTAACTCAAATTACTCTATCAACTCAATGCAAAAATCCAGCCGAGAGACAGCTGATATCTCAAAAAACTCATTAGTCGGGACACTCATAAGTCAAGGCCCCACTGTATCCAGTAGTTTGATTTCCTCCATTTCTGTCATTTGTGACCTGTTTCTTTGTCTCTGCATTTTTTATGCTTCCCTGTTGATAAAGTGGCTTTCTGTGCTAGGTGTCCTATAGGGCCCAGTGGCTCCGCCTCCCCAATTACCTGAGGTGGACACTCTTGGTGCATCCCTTTGTGGGCTTTGTGCACAGTCTTGTTGTAGTTAAGCCTTGATTGTTGTAGGTATCACTGGGAGGAATTGACCTCCAGGCCAATTGGCTGTGAGAACCAGTTGTGTCTACGGTGGGAGAACTTCTGTGCTGGAGACACCCTTCTGGGGCAAGACTTGCTTCAGTGGGGCTTTGGTGCTCCCTGAGTCTGCCCCTGAGTGTGTCCCTTATGGATCTGAGGAGTTGTAATCTGGATGGTCCCACTATGACCACTGGGTACACTGGCTCTTGGATCTCTAAGGAGGTGCTAATTTAGCCTCTGGCTGAAGTTACTCAGCAGGAGCTCAGCTGTGAAGGAATACAAGCTGCTGTGGGGCCTTGGGCCAGCTGCAGTTGGTTAGGTAATTTTCAGATTGCAAAGGGCCAGGCCTTTCATATGCAAAAGCTGGCACACAGCTTGGGCAGGGCAGGGTCCCAGGGGATAAACAGGGTGGAGCAAGCAGCTATGGCTGCTCCTCAGTCCTGCCCTAAGAGGCCCCACTTCTCAGTGTCCCGGTAATCGCTGCAAGCACCTCTGAGAGAAAGCTGCCCTCGAGGTCTGACCGCTGCCAGACAGTCCAGTTTCTCCCTGTATGAGTCTGGGTCCCCAGAGACTCGCCCAGAACTGGAGTTCAGAGGAGTTGGGAGCTTGAGACTCCCTCCCAATTGAAAAAGACTACTGTGTCCTCAGCTGCCAGCCCTTTCCACGTGCGCCTCTGTACCTCTGCACTTTACTTCCACACCGCACCTCCTCTGAGTCTCAGTATGCTTTTCTCTTTATTTCTAGTTTTAGAATTTCCACTCAGCTAGCTTTCCTGTGGTTCTGGATGATGTCTGTTTTATCTTTTAGTTGTATTTTTGAAGTGGTTGTGTGAGGCAGCAATTTCCGGTGTTTACCTATGCCGCCATCTTGGTTTCCCTGCTGCTTTTCCTCTTAAGGCCTTCTTATTTTTTTGGCATCTTAAGGAGTTGTTCTTCCTGTTTTGTCCACTGTCTGATCATACACTAAGTGAGAGGAGGTCCAAATTGTCTCCCTGTAGCTCTATTTCCATGCTGTTTTGCACAGCTGATTACATTCAGTTTGAATTTTGTGGAGTAAGACAATAGCTTACCAGTATTTATCTTTTTATTTTTTGACATCTTTATGGGCTCAGAATGCTCCAGTCCCTGTTGCATCTGCACTCTCCACCTCCACCTCCAATTATGGCATCAGCTGACATCAGTAACAATAAGGCTCGTGATTGGAGGAAGCCTGTTTGACAAGGTATGGGCAGCTATGCACCCACACAGCTCCCTCCTCGGCTGACTTCTGTGTATAAGATGCCCATAGGTTTTCAGTCTAACAATCTTATTTTATTTTAAAAATAATTTTTACATATTTTTGTTGATTTCAGAGAGGAAGGGAGTGGGAGAGAGAGATAGAAACATCAATGATGAGAGAGAATCATTGATAGGCTGCCTTCTGCACACCCCACACTGGAGATTGAACCCACAACCCATGCATGTGCCCTTGACTGGAATCGAACCCCGGACCCTTCAGCTGCAGGCCAACACTTTATCCACTGAGCCAGACTGGCTAGGGCCAGTCTAATGATTTTAGAAAAAAAAATAGCATCTTTACATGGAAAAATACAGTATCTACTGCATCAGGCAGCAGAGGTTTCCCACCACGACAGGTGGTGGAACACTACAAAAAGGCCCTCATCCTCACCAGCAAGCATGGGGAGAAGCTGTACCTCATCAGAGCGCTTCAGTGATGTCCTCCCAGGGCCCTGCCACCTCCAGGCATTGGTGCCACACTTACAACCCCAGAGCTGAGCGGGTGGCTCCAAAAAGACATGGTGAGTCACTGGCTGCCCTGTGGTCCCATCTGTTCAGTGGCTCTTCCTTTGCCTGGTTGATGTTTCTATCCAGGTCCTTTGTTTCCAGCTGCCTCTCCTTTGGCATCCCAGGCCCTCATTCTAGGGTTCAATATCACCCCTCCCCACTGTGGCATGTTTTAGAGAACAAAAGATGAATGAGGGCAAGTTTGTCCAGTTTATTCTTCTAAATTAGAAACAGCCATAGACTATTCAAACTGTTATGCTGTCAGCACCCCTCAGTAAAGACAGTGGGCCCAGTGAGGATGCACTGAAACTGCCCTTGGTGAAGTGACCTAGGTGCCCTCCAAGGTGAAGGTCCCTGGTCCCAGCAGCCCTTTTTGGTGTCCTTTGCCCATACTTGGCTCTGTGACTGTCCAGGGAGTGAACAAGTTTGCTGGTAGCAATACTGGAGCCAACAGTGAGACAGTAGTGAGGAAGTTGTTCAATGCCTTTGGGGTTGTGTTTGCAATAATGAAAGAATTTCCTTGAAGTTCAACCTGCAAGATGGACGGCTGACTTGGAAAGACAGATGTTTTGGTACTTTACCCCCAAATACACTGTCTGCCTATGCTTTTCCCTCTTGTCCCCCCACACCCTGGTTTGTTTAAATTTCACAATTATCTATGTAATTCTCAAAGTAATATGTATCTGTGCTCATTTGTGGACACTAATACAAATGATTAAGGAAAACACCTGATCTTGGGGAAGGGTAACACACACACACACACACACACACACACCATATAAAGGGTGTCCCAAAATTCACGCAAGAAGTAATTTTGATAGAAAACACAGGTTTATAACTAAAAATTGTAAATTTTTTATTGATTCGTAAAGTATACAGTATAGGGTTATGTATGGAATAGCACATTGGATAAATGGCCTCCACAGCTTTGCTGGGCACATATGCAAAGCCATGGTCTTCATTGGTCTTCATTGTCCTTGCTCCTAGGCCATAATTGGTACTTGGTAATGCTTATCAAATTGAAGGGATTGAGAGGGAGAGAAGATGGCTGCCAAAGGGAAGGCAGACTGCAAGACAGTGTGAGAGTGAGAGAATGAAAGGACAGTGTGTGGCCATACCGAGAGTGTAAATTTGTGGGTGAGCGATAGCTATACTTCAGGGGACAGTTGGAGACTGCCAGATTGGGGCCCCCTAACTGGACAGCCTCCACTGCTATTGAAATCTCTCCCAGAGCAGCCGGCTCAGCCATGGAGATTGTGCCATCTTGAGTGGCTGATATCGGAAGCATATACATCCAGAAACCCTGCAACCATGGCACCTAGGGGCCAGCTACAAACCTAGGAACACTGGATCTCAAACAGAGCAAATACTTGGACTCAGACGAGTCCTGCTCCTACTCACAGAAAGCAGAGAGAGAAGTACATAACCAAACACCTGGAGAAGAGAGATCATGGGGAGACAAAAAAACAGCCCGCATATGAAAGAATAACAGGCATCATTAGATAAGGAAGTAAACAAAATGGAGGCGATGGAGGCAAGCAACCTGTCAGAGAAATAATTCAGAGAAATGGTCATAAGGTGGATGAAAAGAATGGAAGACAAATTCAACAATATGTGTAAGAACCAAGAAGAAATGAAGAAGAACCAAGAAGAAATGAAAAATGACATCACTGCTATAAAGAACTCAATAGAAAGCATCAACAGTAGACTAGAAGAAGCAGAGGACCGCAGCAGTGAGCTAGAAGACAAGTTGGGAAAAAATACCCAAGCAGAGCACCTTCTAGAAAAAAGAATTAAAAAGCAGGAGGAGAGCCTAAGAGAACTTCGGGACAACACGAAATGAAACAACACCCTCATAATAGGGATGCCAGAAGGAGAGGAAACTGAGCAAGGAATAGAAAACCTGTTTGAAGAAATAATGACAGAAAACTTCCCTGATATAGGGAAGAAAAAATTCACACAAATCCAAGAAGCTCACAGAGTCCCAAACAAAATGAACCCCAAAAGACCGACACAAAGACACATTATAATTAAATTGGCAAACACTAACGACAAAGCAAGAATCTTAAAAGCGGCCAGAGAGAGACAGAAAGTTACCTACAAAGGATCCCCCATCAGACTAGCGACTGATTTCTCAATAGAAACATATCAGGCAAGAAGGGAATGGTATAAAATATACAAAGTCCTGCAAAAGAAGGGTCTGAATCCAAGAATACTGTACCCAGCAAGGCTATCAATCAAAATGGAGGGTGAAATCAGGAGCTTCACAGACAAAAAAGGACTACGGGAGTTTATTACCACCAAACCAGCAATGCAAGAAACGCTAAAGGGTCTACTGTAAAAAGAAAAAATAGGAAATGAAGAAGGAACACGGGGATAAAGAATAAAAATGGCGACCAACAAGTATCTATCAATAATTACTTTAAATGTAAATGGATTAAATGCCCCAATCAAAAGACATAGGATAACTGAGTGGATAAGAAAACATGACCCATATATCTGCTCCCTACAGGAAACCCACCTCAGAAAAAAGACACACACAGACTGATGGTGAAGGGATGGAAAAAGGTTTTTCAGGAGAACGGAAATGCAAAAAAAATCTGGGGTAGCAATACTTATATCTGACAAATTAGATCTCAAAGTGAAGGACATAAAAAAAGATAAGGAAGGCCACTTCATAATACTAAAGGGAGCAATCCAACAAGAAGAAATAACTCTGGTAAACATATACACACCCAATATAGGAGCACACAAATACATAAAAAAAACTTCTGGAGGAGATCAAGGGAGAGATTGACAGCAATACAATCATAGTAGGGGACTTTAATATCCCACTATCACCATTGGACAAATCCTCTAAACAAAAAATCTGCAAAGGAACATCAATCCTAAATGACTCACTAGATCAGATGCAATTAATACACATTTTCAGAACATTTTACCCCAAAGCCACAGAATATACATTCTTCTCAAATGCACATGGGTCATTTTCAGAGATAGACCATATATTGGGTCACAGGCAAAGTCTCTTCAAATTCAAGAAGATAGAAATTATATCAAGCATCTTCTCAGATCACAATGGCATAAAACTAGAAATCAACTACAATAAAAAGAATCCAAACAAATCAAACACATGGAGACTAAATAGCACGCTATTAAACAATGACTGGGTCACCAGAGAGATCAAAGAAGAAATAAAAAACATCATGGCAACAAACGACAATGAAAACACAACAATCCAAAACCTATGGGACACAGCGAAAGCAGTCTTGAGGGGGAAGTTCATAGCTCTACAAGCCTACTGCAAAAAACAAGAAACAATGAGAATAAATTACCTAACCGTACAACTCAAATAGTTAGAAAGACAGCAACAAGAAAAGCCTAGTGTAAGCAGAAGGAAGGAAATAATAAAGATCAAATTGGAGATAAACAACATAGAGACCAAAAAAGAAAAACAATACAAAAGATCAACAAAACCAAGAGCTGGTTCTTTGAAAGGATAAACAAGATTGATGAACCTCTAGCCAGGCTCACCAAGAAGCAAAGAGAGAGGACCCAAATAAACAAAATCAGAAATGAAAGAGGAGAAATAACAACAGACCGCACAGAAATACAAAGGATTGTTAAAAAATACTATGAACAACTCTACTCCCACAAACGAGACAACCTGGAGGAAATGGACATATTCCTAGAAAAATACAACTTTCCAAAACTCAATCAGGAAGAATCTACAAATCTCAATAGGCCAAAAACTATGAAAGAAATTGAAGCTCCCAGCAAACAAAAGACCAGGGCCAGATGGCTTCACAGGGGAGTTTTACCAAACATTCAAGGAAGAACTAAAACCTATCCTCCTCAGACTACTACAAAAAATTCAAGAGGAAGGAACACTTCCAAGCTCATTCTATGAAGCCAGCATCACCCTAATACAAAAACCAGATAAAGACAACACAATGAAAGAGAATTACAGGCCAATATCCCTCATGAACATAGATGCAAAATCCTCAACAAAATCCTAGCAAATTGGATCCAGCAGTACATCAGAAAGATCATACACCATGACCAAGTAGGATTTATCCCAGGGATGCAAGAATGGTATAATATCCGCAAATCAGTAAATGTAATACATCGCATACATAAATTGAGAGATAAAAACCACATAGTCATATCAATTGATGCAGAAAAAGCATTTGACAAATTCCAACACCCATTTTTGATAAAAACTCTCAGCAAAGTTGGAATAAAAAGATCATACCTCAACATAATAAAAGCCATATATGAAAAACCCACAGACAACATCATACTCAATGGGCAAAAACTAAAACCATTTAAAACAATATATTTTATTGATTTTTTACAGAGAGGAAGGGAGAGGGATAGAGAGCCAGAAACATTGGTGAGAGAGAAACATCAATCAGCTGCCTCCTGCACACCCCCCACCAGGGATGTGCCCGCAACCAAGGTACATGCCCTGACCGGAATTGAATCTGGGACCCTTGAATCTGCAGTCCGACGCTCTATCCACTGAGCCAAACCAGTTCTGGCATCAATGGGCAAAAACTAAAACCATTTCCCCTAAGAACAGGGACAAGACAGGGATGCCCACTCTCACAACTCCTGTTCAGCATAGTACTGGAAGTATTAGCCATTGTGATTAGACAAGAAGAAGAAATAAAAGGCATCCAAATTGAAAATGAAGAAGTAAAACTGTTCTTATTCACGGATGACATGACATTGTACATAAAAAACCCTAAAGACTCCATCAAAAAACTATTAGACTTAATAAATGAATTCAGCAATGTAGTAGGATACAAAATTAACTCCAAGAAATCTATGGCATTTCTATACACCAATAATGAACTTACAGAAAGAGAGTCTAAAATGTAGTCCCATTTACCATTTCACCAAAAAAAATTAAGATACCTAGGAATAAACTTAACTACTCAGAAAACTATAGGACTTTGAAAAAAGAGATAGAGGAAGACATAAACAGATGGAAGAACATACCATGTTCATGGAATGGTAGAATCAACATCATTAAAATGCCCATACTACCCAAAGCAATCTATAAATTCAACGCACTCCCCATTAAAATACCAACGGCATATTTCACAGACCTAGAACGAACTCTCCAAAAATTCATCTGGAATGAAAAAAACCCCGAATAGCTGCAGTGATCTTGAGAAAGAAGAACAAAGTAGGTGGGATCTTAATACCAGATATCAAGCTATATTACAAAGCCACTGTTCTCAAAACTGCCTGGTACTGGCACAAGAACAGACATATAGATCAATGGAATAGAATAGTGAACTCAGAAATTGACCCGAACCAATATGCTCAATTAATATTTCACAAAGGAGGCAAGAACATGCAATGGAGTCAAGACAGGTTCTTCAATAAATGGTGCTGGAAAAATGGGTCAGACATATGCAAAAAAAATGAAACTAGACCACCAACTTACACCATACACAAAAATAAACTCAAGCCGAAACCGGTTTGGCTCAGTGGATAGAGCGTTGGCCTGCGGACTGAGGGGTCCCGGGTTCGATTCTGGTCAAGGGCATGTACTTGGGTTGCAGGCACATCCCCAGTGGGAGATGTGCAGGAGGCGGCTGATCGATGTTCTCTCTCA
>NW_005872561.1:16330-17453 GCF_000147115.1 Myotis lucifugus
TTCCTCAAAAAGTTAAAAATGGAACTCCCATTTGACCCAATGATCCCACTTCTAAGAATATATCCCAAGAAACCAGAAACACCAATCAGAAAAGATATATGCATCCCTATGTTCATAGCAGCAGAATTTGCCATTGTGAAGATCTGGAAACAACCTAAGTGCCCATCAGCAGATGAATGAATTAGAAAACTGTGGTACATCTACACAATGGAATACTACGCTGCGGTAAAAAAGAAGGAACTCTTGCCTTTTGCAACAGCTTGGATGGAACTGGAGAGCATTATGCTAAGTGAAACAAGCCAGTCAATGAAAGAAAAATACCACATGACCTCACTCATTTATGGATAATAAAGACCATTATAAACAGATGAACAAAAATAGATACAGAGGCAGAGCAGAATCGAACAGACTGTCAAACTACAGCAGGAAGGCTGGGAGGGTTGGGGGGTAGGGGGGGTAAGAGACCATCTGAAGGACTTGTATGCATGCATATAAGCATAACCAATGGACACAAGCCACTGGGGGATAGGGGAGGCCGGGGGAATGTCAAAGGGGAAAACAAAAAAGGAGACATATGTAATACACTTTATTAACACTTTAAGCAATAAAACAAAATTTTTTTAAAAAATGGAAGGGATTGAAATCAAAGGGCAACAGATATTAGAATCTGATTCAATAAACCAAGTAAAATTAGGCTTTTATTTTTTTGTTGTTGTTGTTAATGCTATCGTAAAATTCAAATCTGGCGTGAATTTTGGGACACCCTTTATATGTTTGTATATATATATATATTAGAGGCCTGGTACATGAAATTTGTGCACAGCGGGGGGAGGGGGTCCCCCTCAGCTCAGCCTGTATCCTCTCACAATCTGGGACCATGGGCTCCTAACTGCTCACCTGTCTGCCTGCCTGATCGCCCCTAACTGCCTCCTTGCCTGCCTGATCACCCCTAACCCCCTTTGCTGCTGGCCTGGTAATCCCTAACTGCCCCTCCACTGGCCTGGTCACTCCTTATTGACCCCCTGCCGTCCTGGTTGTCCCCACTGCCCTCCTCTGCTGGCCTGGTTGCCCCTCACTGCCCCACTCTGCTGCTAGTCACCCCTCACTGTCCCCCTGCAGCTGT
>NW_005872561.1:17878-38634 GCF_000147115.1 Myotis lucifugus
CGCCACAAGCTACCTCAGATAAGCCTGATTGGTCCAAACAGCAGCATAAAAAATCTCTCCCAGGCATAGGCGGGTGTGACTCCCCTGGCCTGGCACCCCCCAGACCGTGGGGACCTCATCCGAGAGCTTCCAATAAAACGCGATATTTCGCTCTTACCCTGCTTGTCTTGGTCAATTTATTGGCTTTGGTCAGATTAAATCTTTACATCTTAGATTAAACTTTACATTAAACCTAACAATAAAGAAATTGTATTCCTTTCTCTTTACATTTGAACTTCTTTATTTAAATATACAGTCTTGAGACGACACATTCCTTTAGTTGAAGAAGGGGTCTTGACACCTCCTAAACCTTCATGCTCAGTCTCTGGCTATTGTAATAAAAAATATTATGACAAGACTATGTGTGACTATCTTTGGTAAACTCTGACTCAATGATGGGAAAGCAATGACAGAGCCATTACTGAATACTCTGTGCCTAAAGGGAGGAGTTTAACAAATTTATTAGTTATGTGTGTTATTTTCTGTCACAACATTTTTATTACATTGAAATAATAAATTTATTGAATGAAACTCCAAGAGGAAATAAGAGCAAAAGTATTAAAAAGAACTCATGCAAACACACACACACACACACACACACACACACACACACATAACTCATGTAGAATAAAATAATTTGGTAATAGATACACAATATAGAAGATGTAAATTATGACAACAATGGGGGAGTAAAAGGGTAGAATTTTTACATGTGATTGAAATTAAGTTGTTATGAGTTTGAAATAGACTGTAATAATTATAAGATAGTTAATGTACATCTCATGGCACACGCAAAGACAAACCTCTAGCAGATACACAAACAAGAGAGAAAGGAATCATAGCATATCACTATAGAAACTCATCAAATCACACACAGCAAGAGAGGAAGAAAGAATAAAAGAAGTATATAACAGCTACAAAAACAATGGATAAATCCTTCCCTATCAATAATTATTTTGAATAAAAAGCATTACCTTCTCTAATCACAAGACAGAGTGGCTGAATGGATAAAAAATAAAAACAAAGCAAAATAAAACCCAAGATCTGACTATGTGTTGCCTTCAAGAGACTCTCTTTGGCTTTAAAAACACACTTAGACTAAGGGAAAAGGATGGAAAAATATTCAATGCAAATGGAAACCAAAGAGAGCAGGATTAGCTATTATTATGTCAGACAATGAAGCTTGAGCTTGTAACCATCACTGCCAGGGCCTGGGGGCAGGAGGAGGGAGAGTGGCACAGAAGGAAGGGAAGAGAAAAGGGGACATGGAAACGGGGTGGGGTCCTCAGAAAGCAGCAGCAGGGTGGACGGAGAGATCACTGGGTCTAGGTTCCAGCCCTGGGTGTTTCCAAGTGCTGTGTGAGCGTGGATTTGGATGCTGGGATGAAAAGAGAAAGAGGCAAGGGTGTAGCTGAGATTTTCAGCCCAGGTGACTCCATATGTGAAAGCTGATATCAGAGAAGTCAGGAGAGGGGACTGGCTTGAGCTGAGGAATAGGCCTACCCTCCTCCCAGCTCGGTTCACCTGGAGAACAGAGTCCTCCTTGGAACTTTCTGGACCACCCAGACCCCAGGGAAGTTCAGAGTTATTATGACCCAAGCTGTGTCTGGGCAAGGACCATGTTATCATGGCACCTGGTTGGGTAAGATTCACTGCCTAGTCTGCCTGGGTCTCAGTTTACCCATCTGTCAAATCAGAGGGGGTGTAACCTCAACACTGGAATGTTCCTGAAAGATGATTTCTAGGCCTACTGACCCACCCCCACCCTGGCTTCTCCATCCTTCCTATGGTGTTTTTTTTTTTTTTTAAATATATTTTATTGATTTTTTACAGAGAGGAAGGGAGAGAGATAGAGAGTTAGAAACATCGATGACAGAGAAACATCGACCAGCTGCCTCCTGCACATCCCCCGCTGGGGATGTGCCCGCAACCCAAGTACATGCCCTTGACCGGAATCGAACCTGGGACCCTTCAGTCCGCAGGCCGACGCTCTATCCACTGAGCCAAACCGGTTTCGGCCCTATGGTGTTTTATTGGTCCAGGTCTTTAGCCAGGTCTAGGCTCACCTGGCTGGGAACTCACTTGCTGCCTTGCAGCCCCACTTGGGGCCTCAGGACAGCTCAGCAAGCCTCACATTTCCAGATCTGTCCATATGTCAGGCAAGTGTCTCAAATATTCTCTATGTCTGGGAGGATCCAGGACTCAGGGTCAAAGAATTTCAGCAGCTTGGTGGAGTTTTGCTTGGGTGGAATTGGGGAGTAGAGGAATGGGGGCAATTGCACTGTAGGAAGGAGGTTGGTGCTTGCTAGTAGGATGGGCAGGAGCTAGGGCATTGAATCTGGGGGTATTCAATGGAGAAGAACTGTGCTGGCATGAGCAGAGCAAGGACTATAGGCCAGGTATAGAAGGTCACCAGGGTGGCCCAGCAATGGGCAAAACTTGGAAAACAAGGACCTCACCCCCCAGGGTAATCTTCTTTCCCCTAGCATATCACTCATCATGGAGTGTGGACCCCCTGACCTTTCATATCTCTGGCCATGCTGTTCAGACCCCCTGATCTTTCCTCCCAAGAAATAACATCTGAGCGTCAGTTGTATTTCAGCTCCAGGCCCAGAAAAGCAGCAAAACCATCTGCATTGACTAATGACCCTTTGCCCTGGCACCAACCAATCAGTGGAGACCACAAAGGACGCACTTGGAAAGCTGATAAATATTCTATTGAGATCCTCCCTGGGATCTCCCCTAAGATCTCCACTCTTAAAAGCTTTTAGGATGGAGGACTCAGTGTGCTCTCCCTCCTGGGAGCATGCCCATGCCTTTCCGCACCCCTTCCTTACCATCCCCAATTATCATTACCTTTACCTTCCTCACTCCCAACCTCCAAGGGCACTTCCTTTGCTTCTGGAACTTGTTTCCTGAATCCTTTTCTTCTACTATTTATTTCTGATGCCTCTGTGATTTTCTAAGTAAAAGTTGTCTTATAGTTTGAGTTTTGGCTCTGAATTCTTCCCTAGTCAGAACTCAAGTACCAAGGTTTCTGAAATGAGGTCTGGTCTGACTCCACTGGTCTAATACTTGATGCTGTTCTCACTGTCATAGTCAACAGCACCAGAAAACAAGAGACCGGTCTTAACTAGGACAGGTCAGGAGGAACCAGTGAGCCCACTGCAGCCTGTCCCACCCTCTCATTGGAGAATGGTGCCCTGACACTGCTGGGCAACTGTCCTGATCTGGCTCTAGGAACTTTGTATCTCTGCCCTGGTTTGCTTCTGCCTCTCCCTTCCCATATAAGTCATGACTCCTCTCTGTGCCTCAAGTCCCCTCACATAAAGCTGAGAGCTTCTGCCACCCATAGCTGTCAGTAGTAACAACATCCGCAGGGGCAGCAACAGTAACAACAGAACAGTTCATTGAGAACTTACTAGGAAGCGGACTCTGGTAGGTGTCTAACATGGATTACCTCTTTACCTTCCTACAGTCCAGGGGGCAGGCTCCTACCCTCTCATTTTACAGATGGAGAGAAGATGCAGAGAGCAGTGAGGCGACTTGCCCAATGTGGCCGTGCCAGGAGTAGAACCTGCTTCTTGCCAACTCCCTTCTGTGGTTATAGCACAAGACCAGGCAAGTGGTCTCTTGGGAGGTGGGTGTGAAACCCACACTCTTTCTGCTAGTGCTTTCTGAGAGTTTCTCTGGCCCTTGGAGTGCCCTAGTTTCTCTGGCCTTCTGAGTGCTCCCTCCCAGGTGCTGTGAGGACCCATGGGTTGCTGGGAATGCACTAGGCATTCTTCTCCACAAACCTCTTAGCTGAAGTATAGTTTGACCCTGGATCCCCCCCTTTGACAGGGCAGCCCCCAGAAGAAGGTCTGTTGGGGTTCAGTGGGTTGTGTGTGGGAAGGATATCAACAGCAGGCAGAGGGTATATTGTCTACTCACCTGACTTCATAGCTGGCTCTTTCTGGGCTCGGGCACACAGCTCGCTCAGGCCCATCTGCTCCCAGGACTGCAGGGCCAGGTCCCAGGCCTGTTGCTCCCCGTATTGAGTGACCAGGCATGAGGCCACCTCCATGCCACCCACCTCCTCTGGTTGCATTTGGGTCGCCCCAGGAGAGTGCTGGGAGAGATGCTTATCAGGCAGCCGCAGCAGGAACTCCCTCAGCTGCTCCTTGCTCATACACTCTAACATCTGGGCCAGCCGCTGCTTGACTCCATGGGCCATCTCTGCTGCACTGGCCGTTTCTGTTTCACTGGCCATGTTTGCTGCACTTGTTATCTCAGTCCCAGCTCCGAGGGCCTCAGGGATGTTCACTGGGGAGGAGGTGGGTGGGGAGGGCATTAGGCAGGCAGAGAATAGCAGTCATTCTTGTCCCCTACCATATCCCAATACCAGACTCCCACTAGGGTCATTACTGTTTCCCTGGCAAATTCCTCTTCAGCACTACGAACCCATTTTTGTAATCCTCTTGGTTTCTTCCAATAGATGATGTTGTGAGAAGGGAGGTGAAGGGAAGAGGCAGGAAAAGCCATAAAAGGAGGAGCCCAGAGAAGGCAGAGACATTTGCAGAAGTCAGGTTACTGAGATGCTGGGTTGGGGGCAGTGAGAAGAGTGAAGTGGTGGGGATGGGAGGATGGGATCTTCAGGACACTCACTGTTCTGTGCTCTTCAGTCTTCCCTCCTGTGAGACCCGGAGCTCTGGAGCCACCTTGAGCTTTAATGCTGACAGGAGATGGGGAGAGTGGAGTGGCAAAGCACAGGGTGGGTTTTTAGATCCCAGGGTGGAGCTCAGAGCTGCTCCACCCAGAATTCTCCTAGCCCTAGGCAACCAAAGGGGAAGAATAGCCACACCCAGCCTGAGCCTGAACAGAAGGTGTAGCCAGGGGAGGGGTGGGGCCAGGGCAGGCCTGCAGAGCTTGTACTACTTAGAGCCAGACATCCACAGGTCACATCTACAGGAGGCCATGGACATGAGTTCTGGTAGGGCATGTGCTAGTGCATGAGACAGGTCAGTAAGCCCAGACAAGTGGAACAGGGAAACTGAGCAGATATCTGAACAAACTGGCAGAGCAACTTACAGCAGACGCAGAAGGTCACCTCCCTAGAGATAACACCTAGTTCTTAGTTGTATTTCAGCTCCAGGCCCCAAAAAATAGCGAACTAGGTGGGTGACACCAGGACCAGCTGCAATGCCCCCTGCCCTGGCACTGACCAATCAGTAGAGACCAGGACCCTGAAAGAGCCCACGTATAAAACTGATGAATACTCTGCTGAAACCCTCCTCGAGGAGTCCCACCTGCAATAGAGAGAAAAACTCTCAAGACAAAGGACCCAGCATGTGCTCTCCCTCTGGGGAACACACCCATGTCTTTCCCTTCTCTCTCTTCTTCCCCCACAGGCACACACCTCCTAAAGTCTAAGGGACTCCACAAGACTTGCAACCAGGGGAGCCATGGACAGCAGCAGCTCATCCTAGGTTAACCCCTTGAACCTGTCTCCCTTTTCTCACACTTCCCAGTGAGCTAAAGCAGCCCTGCCTTGGCTCATTTCTTTCCAATAACATTTTTAGAAAAACAAAACAGCCCAGCCTAGGTCTCCCTGTGGCCTCTTCTATGCTAAGCCCTTCCTTGTTTTACTGTCCCCAGCCTTAATAAACACACCCGCATAGTCACTTGGTCTTGTGTTGTCAAGAACACACATACTGGCCGTCCTTATGCCAACCTGCTCAGGGACAGGACCCCTGTCCAATCACATCTAGTGCCCCAGAGGGGACCTTGTTTCCTGAGGTTACAGAGCCCAGCTGGCTCACTTGCTATGACTAGGATTGTCTCATCATGGTATAGAGTGGCAGGATTCCAGAGGAGCCCACCCACAGCCACCTCGCAGACTCAGACCCATGCTAGGTACCAGCTGGGGCCCTCTGGGTCCTACATGCTCCTCATTTTGCATTGGGTGAGCTCCCTTGGAATTCTGGACCTACCCACCCCCCACCCCCGACCCCTATTTTAAGGTAAGAGGCTCACTTTCTGTGATCTGTTTTTAAAAAATCCTTGTGGTAGAGCTAAAGGTTAAGGGTTGAGAGAACCCAGGCTAAGACAGGACAGGTGGAGAAAAATGAATGGCTGTTTTTTAACTCCCAGCCTCAGCCCTCCTTAATACTTCTGCAGATACACAATAAACAGGAAGGCTTTATTTGCAAGTATTTATAGAAATGGGAAAAATGTAATTAGAAGTGATCACTCCACAACACTAAAATGTAGCTCTTTTGATGCCTAGATCAAATTTTGCATGCAAAATTAGGAAAAACTGGCTCTAAAATTAAACAGAATGAATGGAAAGCTTATCTTTTTCCAATCTAGAAACTCCTAGGAAAAGCATAGGTAAATCACACTTCCAGTAAAAAACCAGAAAAACCAGTCTGAAGTAGAGGGAAAACAATTGCATACATTCATTGTGTTACTGGTGGCTGCAGATAGTGGGTGGGTTCTTGATTTCATGTAGGAAAGATTTCACAATATGAGTCCAGATGATTTTGAGAGTATGTTTATTAAAAGTGGGAACAGTGAAACAAAGGAAGGGCTGAATGTAGAAGTGTAACCAGACAATCAATGGGTCCATGCTGCCTGTCACTACTTGAGCTAATTAAGCAAGACTAGGTTGAATCATATCTGATTGTTTATTCCAATACTGTCAGCAGCATGGGAGAGTAGCAGGTCATCCACAAAAATCTACTCTTCACCCCACCATAAACCATCTGCTTATATTAGGTAGAAGGACAAACATTACGTGAGGAAGTAGACAAAAAGGGCAAATGGGCAGTTTACAGATATTCAAAAAGGCTGGGGTCTTCAAAGGGCTAGTGATATGCAAAGGCAAGGGGTCCTCAAAGGGCTGGCAGCTCTGGTTTCTGGCTTTCGTTTCTGCTTTCCATGAGAATAGGCAGCTCCCTGATGAGGAGGATGGGCTGCATTGCCAGGTGAATTCCCAGGTCCCACAGGCAATTGCCAGCCAGGATAGAATGTGCCTTCTTTAATCAAAATAAAACAATCACAGTTAACAGAGCATGATTAATATTTCTTACAATTAGAGTTGGTCCCCAATATTTTATTCCTGCCCCTATCAGAAGAAGAAACAAAAGAGAGTCTAGGTGAGGCTGCTTTGGCTCACTGAGAAATAGAAGTCACAGTGGCAGAAGTGAGCTCACTGGAAAGTCAGAGAAAAAGGGGGCCTTGGAGACAGGTTCAGGAAGTAAGCCCGAGATGAACTGCTGCTGCCCACTGCTTTCCTGGTTGCAAGTCTTGTGGGGTGCCTTAGTATTTAGGAGACAGAGAGCAGAGATATGAGATATGCTCCAGCAACAGCATGCCCTAGGTAGAGTATGTTTATTAAAGCTGGGGACAATGAAATGAAGAAAGTGCTTAGGATAGAAGAAGCAACAGAAGAAAGTCAGAGAAATGGGATCTGGAGACAAGTTCAGGGGATAAGCCTGGGACGAGCTGCCACTGCCCACTGCTCCCCTGATTGCAAGTCTCATGAGGACCCTTAGAGAAAAAGAGCAGAGATAGAAGGTGCAGGCATGCCCAAGAGCGCACCATGGGTTCTTTGTCTTGAGGCTTTTTATGTTTCTTTGGCAGGACAGAATCCTAGGGGAGGACAAAGGGGAGGGTTTTAACAGAATATTCATTAACTTTTCAGGTGTTTCCTTCAATGTGTTGATTCATTAAAATATAGGTAAGAAGGGTCAGGGTTTATTCTCTGGTTTCTTTCTTTCTTTTCTTTCTTTTCTTTTCTTTTCTTTTCTTTTCTTTTCTTTTCTTTCTTTTCTTTCTTTTCTTTCTTTTCTTTCTTTTCTTTCTTTCTTTCTTTCTTTCTTTCTTTCTTTCTTTCTTTCTTTCTTTTCTTGGATTATAAATGTATTAGGTCATCTGGATACCAGATGGGCTGAGCCCGAAAATGGTGCCAGCACCCAAAGATGGGAGTCAGAGGTTTTTAAAGGACAATGGCAGGCTGTTTCTGGGTGAAGAATTCTCTGGGCATGTTGGGATTCTGGGAAACTGGAAGGAAGAGATAATAATTTTAGCAAGTGGAATGTGGTTTAAGCAAGTGGAATGTCCATTGTGAAGTGGCCTAAAGGTCATTTCCCAGGGGAGGGGGAATTGATTCATATATTTGATCAGATTTAACATTCCATCCTTTTTGTTTTATGGAACAGGGACGAAGGTCATATCTTCCATAGTTAATTCCTGCTGAGAGGGGCCATCGAGATCACAGGGGTTGGACTTTGATTGTAGTCAGCTGGAACATTGTATAGATACCTCCTGGTTGGAGTGAGGGGTTGTGGCAGTATGATTTCCCTGGGAGACTGGTTGGTGAAGGCTCAAAAGCGGTCCTCTTGAGTGACTTGGTAAAAGCTGGTTCTGAGGCTGCCACAGTGTCACTTGTTTGGTTTTGCTGCTTTTCTGGGCCTGGAGCTGAAATACAATTGAGGCCTAGATGTTATCTGCCACCCCAATCATTAACCAAGGCTTTGTCCTGGTGATGTAAGTCTGTGGGGCCTTGTCAGAGCTTGGGCAGCTTCAGTCTTCCTTGGCCAGTCCCAGGAGGTCTGGGAGCTCCAAGCAGTATCCAGATGGCAGCAGCCTTGCTGGACTAGCTGAGATCTGACCTAGAGAAGATTGGCTGGTGTGGGATGGAGGGTCATCAATGGAGGAGAGATTCCTGATCGTGGGTCCTCCTTGCCTGGTTCAGGAGGGTTCATAAGGGAGGGAGGCCTAATCGAGGCTGCAATCGAGTCACCTGAGTAGGATTCAGAGGTAAGCCCAGGTTGAGCTGCCACTGCCCACTGCTCTCCGAGTAGCAAACTCAGGGTGATCAAAGTCGGGGTGATGGCTCCCCATTCCTGGGGAACTCCCTCGGGTTTCAGCACTAATTGTTAGGGTCACCAAAGGAGAGACGCATGAGGCCAAAGTGGTAAGGTATTATAAATTTACTAGAGGCCTGGTGCACGAAATTTGTGCATGGGAGTGTGTGTCCCTCAGTCCAGCTTGTACCCTCTTGCAACCCGGGACCTTTTTGGGGGATGTTGGACTGCCAGATTAGGCCGGATCCCGCAGATCAGGATATCCCTCTCGCAATCCGGGACCACTGGCTCCTAATTGCTCTGCCTGCCTGACTGATCGCCCCTAAAACTCAAGCTTCTTTTTAAAAAAAAAATTTTAATATTTATATTTCTTCTGTATTTTTTATTTTAAAAGTCAAGCTTCTTGAGAACATGAGGCATTTAACATTATTCCATATTCCTTACAGAGAGCTAAGAATGGTAAACACAGCAAATACTTAATACTTATGGGCTTCTATACAAACACTTTCCAACCAGGAATGTTTTAATAGGCAGTCTCCAAAAACTTGAACTGGAAAACCTAAAAGTAGAGTGCTCAGATTTCAGGCATCAGGTGCTATCAGCAGGATTTCTATCCTAATTAAACTCTAATTCTTAGCTCTCAACAGTCTGGACAAACTGCCCTTCACTGTCTCCAAAGTTTCTTATTCGCCATTTGCCACTATCCCATTTTCCTTTTTTTTTTTTTTGAGTTTAATGTTTTATATCCACATAAGTATAAACATATCATACAAAACCCACCTGCCAGCCTAGCTGGGCAGGCAGGAGGGAGGTCCATGCAAGCACAGAAAACCAGGATTCTTGTCCCAAAAGAGGAGAAAATGGGTTTACAGTCAAAGAAACAAAATCAGAACTCAACATGATCAAGGTGAAACCTTGAAACTGCATTGAGTGGAGGTGCTGGGGACAGCGGTGCATCTCGGCTGGCCAAGCAGTACTTGCAGCAGCCTCAGTTCCTGGGAAACCTGTGGTTAGAGAGGGCCGAGCTCTTGAGGTTATTTTTTAATAATTGTGCTTTTGGGGGAAGGAAGGCTTCTGGGCACCAGCTCCATGTGGGGGTAACCCGTGCAGGTTTCACCTCAGGAGGGGAAGTTGGGTCTGTGGAGCTGTCCCGCCCCCACCCCTGCATGCCACAGCTGAGGTTCTTAGAAGTGGCCCAGGGAGTTCCTTACTGCCTTCTTCCTGCCCTGACCCCAGGTCTATGGCTTAAAAATCAGAACACCAGGCTGAGGCTGAGCACCCCAGGGGCCTTTGTAAACATGGCAAGTACAGGCAGGGGGAGCTTGGGGGAACTGTAGGAACTGGTGGGGGCAGCCAGAGCCAGGGGACGGCAGTGCCCATGGGGAAAGAGGGCATGGGCTGGAGGAGGTATGCTCCTCTAACAGAGATTTAGAGGTACAGAGACTAAGAGAGACAGAGAGGACAGAGATGGAGTGACAGGAAGAGAGAGACTCAGAGAAAGCAAGAGAGAGATTGAGACAGAGAAAGATTCACAAAGAAGAGAGATAGACAGAAAGATGGAGTCCTGCTCTGTATGAGTCAGTGGGGGTGCGGGGCCCGGGGCTCGCACAGGATGTGCCATTGTGACAGTAAGTGCATCGTTGTGTTGCACGAGGGAGGTGTGCTGGTCATGCAGCACCAGCTCCTTCAGAGACCCATACAGGTTGTAGGGCTCTGCAAAACCCAAGCCAGTGGCCCTGCGGTCGATGACACAGGGCTTGGTATCACCGTCCACCACCACAGAGCAGGCATAGCAGCCCCGGGGCAGCTCTCACGGATGAGGAAGGTACCATCCCGCCTGCCCTTCAGCATTTCCTCAGCCTGCCTGCGGTTGATCTTGCCCACACACCAGGTTCGTTCCTCATGTTGGGGAAGTCATCCTCATCCTCCACCAGTGCATACTGGTCTTTAGTCTCATGTTTGATTCCCAACCACTCGATGATTTTCTTCTGTTGGGCGCCTTTCTGGGTGAGCCATACCAGGTACTGGTCTCGGATCTTGCGCTGCTGCATGAGGTCTGGCTTCAGGCTGTTCATGCGCTTATCGATCTCCCGGTTGTCCGAGGCCTGTGTCCGCAGCTCCTGTTCCAGCTTCGTGTGGCTCTCATGGATCTCAGCGATGCTAGACTTGAGCTGTTCTGAGTTCAGCAGGATCCTCTGCATCTCTTTTTCATTCTCCTCACGCCGGAAGCGCTTCAGATACTCCTTGCTGCCCTTCTCTTGAGTCTGCCCTGCTCTTGGAAGATCTTGATGGTTTCATTGAAGGCTTGGATTGCCTACGCTTCATCTGCAGCTCCTGGGAGGTGCGTGAGTACTCCGCGTAGAGATGGTCTAACTCCCTGCTCTTCTCCCCCACTTCAAACCAAGGTAACAAACAAATAATTTCTGACCAGAAGTCACGTCCAAATACTGCGAGACTGAGGACTGTAGGGCTGACTCTGTACATGCGCAATAACAGGCTCACTTTCCGCAAGCACACAGGCGGACTCCGCAATCCCACAATCCTCTGGTCGCGTACATCCGGTTTCTCTAGCTCCTCCTTAACTGGTGTTTCCTTCAGTTGCTTTGCGGCGTCCAGGGCCTCCAGTTGGAGAGGATTTTTCTGTTTTGGCGTTGATAGCTGTTTACTATTTGGAATCAGTGAAGTTTCAGGAGCACTGCCGCTGCCGTGAGCATGTCGGTCCCAAGCGCACTCATGAAACAACCGCCCATTCAGGCCACAGCTGGCACCGTCCTGGTTCGCAAGGAGAAAGGTACTGTGCTGAGCCGTTTCCAATCGGATCGTCCTCTCCCTTCCCCAGCACACTCCCAACCTACTCCAGGCTGACCACCCCAACCCCGCAGACCCTTAAGACCTTCCCCTCCATTTCGGCTTTCCCCCATCACACTCGCACCCTATCGCATTGCCTAGGGTCGCCCCTAACCGCTCCCTGGGGGGCAGGGCCAGCTGGTTCTGGTCTTGACGCCTGGCCTTTTATTATATAGGATTAGGTCATCTGGATACCAGATGGGCTGAGCTCCCAAATGGCGCCAGCAACCAAACACAGGAGTCAGAGTTTTGTTCTGGTTTGTTTAATTTTTAAAGGATGTCATCAAGAACATCATTGAAGAGGGACCAGGACTAAGGCTGTTCTATCCTGAGAGGGTCTGGAGTGTGTAAACCATTTCCTCCTGAGTTAGAGAAGATACTTGATTAGAGAAGATAAAATCTTATGATTCGTTAGCTGGGTGTGAAGCTCAAATCGTTTGGCCTCGTTTAATTGTTTTGTTCTATTTTCTCTTATCCCACTTGTGGAGGAATTTCCCTAGCCTCTTACTATCCTGCCACACTTGGAGTAGAACTCAATTAAGGAATCTGCCCTCGTAAAGATTTCCCTGACTTCCTCTGGGACCTTGATGGGTTTTGCAAAGGAATTTAACTGTTAGAGAGTATGGTTCTGGCTATTCTGATCTTTC
This sequence comes from Myotis lucifugus, assembly GCF_000147115.1. Lineage (NCBI taxonomy): Eukaryota > Metazoa > Chordata > Mammalia > Chiroptera > Vespertilionidae > Myotis > Myotis lucifugus. The sequence goes on from NW_005872561.1 coordinate 30,264, forward strand.
CAATTAATATACCTACTGGTTTCTGGGAACAAAGCAATAGAATTACCAAATAGAGTCTGCTGAAAAACTACTATAGAGAAGTCTGTCTTTATTAAAGAAAGCCAGGTCACTGTAAGAAAGATTATGGAAATGGAAATAGAATTTAGAAAGAGAAAAGAAACAAAAGTTAGCATAGAGTTGATCTGAGGGCATTTCCCCTTCTCTTCACTGATAGTTTGGAATTATCTTTAAAAGGGAAGCCACTAAGACCCTCATAGATCATGGGGCTACTTATCTGTTCTAAACCACACCTAACTAAGTTGCCTCCTTCCTCAGAATAAAGCTTCTACACAATGGTAGGGCTATCTAATCAGTGTCTGTTTTTTAATCAGAACCAGTTTCCTATCCAAGTAGGGAATGTTATGGGACAATATGTATTTTTACTAATTAAATCTGCTTGATTCACCTGATAGGGTGATATTTTCTTGAAATCAGTGACACCCACATATCTTTTTTTCCCCCAAAAAGGGTGATATGTATTTTAAAAAATCTACCCAGATGGGGAAAAAAAAATTCAAAAGTGGGTGAATGACCGCCCTGGCCAGATAGCCCAGTTGGGTAGAACATCATCCCAATACGCCAAAGTTGTGGGTTCAATCTCTAGTCAGGCATATACAAGAATCAATGAATGAATACATAAATAAGGGGAACAACAAATCATTTATGTTTCTCTCTCAAATCAAATAAAAAAAAAATGGGTGAATGGATTTGTCCATCCTGAACCAACAACATTTGAGTGGCAACCCACTATTGAAGTATTGAAAATGACTGTCCTTGTTTTACAAATGAAGTATTTTTAAAATATCCTCAAAAGAGGATATTTTTTCCATTGATTTCTAGAGAGAGTAGAAGAGAGAGAGGAGGGAGAGACAGAGAAACATCGACATGAGAGAGACACATCAATTGATTGCCTCCCTCACATGCCCCTACTGCTCTTGCTCCCTGAGCAAAACCGCCCAGGGCTACAAATGAAGTCTTTACAAGGCCAGAGGTGTGAATCCAGAAGGTCAAAGCCCACGAAATCCTTTTACCTTCTAATATTTCCCCTATTCATCTTAAACAACATACAGATAATTGACTTTATGAAATCAAAGTCCTTCTAGGAGAAGATTGATTTTCTTTCTCTACACCTTTGAAATGCAAGTACCTGATCTTCTTCAAGAACTCTTGTCTGGGCCATCTTTTAAAATACATATCTCTGGGAAGTAAATCTTATCAAAATGGGAAAAACCTTAGCTCTATCTGAGCAAATCAATTTAACTTATTTCAGATATTCCTTCTTAAATTAGTTTGATATTCCTTTTTAATTTTGACTAAAGTTATTGAATATCTAGATATTTTGAAATAACATGAATTACTCAAATATTGTTTGCTACAAAAGTCTTACATTCACCTGCCTTTGGCGTTCTATTGCAGAGTGTCTATAGAGTGGTTTCAAAACTGTTGATAAATGTCCTGTGCTTTGTTGGAGATGTGTGACTTGAAAGTGAGAGTGTTTGCCAATGGAGAAGCTTATGATTCTAAAGGTTATAAAATCTATATTAATACAAGAGTAATATGCTAATTAGGCTGGGAGACCTTCCGGACATCCTTCTGGACAAAGCCATGGTGGCAGTGCTGAGGCAGAAGCAGTTAGGGTTATTGGTTCCAATTCAATACCAATAGAAATCTTCCATTTGGTGTGTGATGAAGGGGGAGACTTTATTTAACACAAACATCTCAATTGTGATACCTTGTGACTGGGAACCAAATGGCTGTGGAATAGCTCAATGTTGTTACAGCTCAATTATGAAACAGCATGGCTGTGGAACAGCATATCTGTGAAGTGGCACTGGGCATAAGCTGGCTTAGCCCAATGTTATACCTCAGCCAGGGGTTGCCACTTGGCTGGGTCTTATAGGTTGACCTTTTTCGAGCTAGCCAATTCTGCTCAGCTCTGGTTCACACTGGTCTGCAGAAACAGGACAGCTTTACTCCTGTCCAGTGAATAGTCTCTGTTGTTTCATCTCTAGCAGGAAATGCAGTCTTAGGAGGAGAGAAATGTGAGCTCTATCGGGGGCTGACTATATAGAGAGAATTCTGGCCCCTGCTCCCTGATTTGTCTGTTCTGATGAAAATTGAAGACTCTAGCCCTACCAGTGGTTGGCAAATTGCGGCTCGCGAGCCACATGCAGCTCTTTGGCCCCTTGAGTGTGGCTCTTCCACAAAATACCGACTTCTGCGCATGGGCCATGAAGTTTTAATAGCCATGCACATGCGTGCCCGCACGTGGTATTTTGTGAAAGAGCCACACTCAAGGGGCCAAAGAGCTGCATGTGGCTCTTGAGCCGCAGTTTGCCAACCACTGCCCTAGCCAGTTTTACTCAATGGATAGAGTGTTGACCTGCAGAATAAGGGTCCCAGGTTCAGTTCTGGTCAAGGGCACATGCTTGGGTTGCAGGCTGGAGTAGGGGGCATGCAGCAGGCAGAAGATCAATGATTTTCTCTCGTCATTGATGTTTCTCTGTGTCCCTCTCCCTTCCTCTCTGAAATCAATAAAAATTTATTAAAAAAAAGAAAATAGAAAACTCTAAACGTCACAGTTTGGTCCAAAATGCACTGTTCTGATGGGTTGAAATAGAACCACTATGGTTATTAAAGATGCTAATGAGGATATAGCTGCACAGTTCTGATTGGATGGGGAAAGTCTCAGTCCTATTTGTTGAACTATGATTTCAGGAACTCCTTTAATTAATTAATTAATTAATTAATTAAATTTTTTTTCATCCTCACTGAAGGATATTTTTTCCTATGATTTTTAGAGAGAGTGTAAGAGAGGGGGAGAGACACACAGAGAGAAAAATTGATGTGAGAGAGGAACAATTGGTTGCCTCCTGCACGTGCCCCAACTGGGGCTGGGGTTTGAACCTGTGACACTCCATTGCGCAGGCTGACACTGTAACCACTTGGCAACACTGGCCAGGGTTGCCTCTGTTGTTTTGTAAAATGAGAATGATAGTGTAACCAAACAAACAATGGGTCCATGCTGCCTGTCACTACTCAATCCAGTTAAGCAGAGCAGGGTTGAATCATATGAGTGTTTATTCTGATATTGCCAGCAGTATGGGAGAGCAGCAGGTCATCCAGAAAAATCTGTTCTGCAGCCCCCTCCCACCCCCATGAACTGACTGCTTATATAGGTAGAAGTTTAAAGGAAATTAGGCAAAAGGGAAAATGGGCAGTATTCAGACATGCGAAAAAGGGCTGGGGATTTTCAAAGGGCTTGGTGATATGCAAGGGCTGGGGTTACATGGGGAAATAAGGAGAGGGTAGGCCAGATGGGTACTTAGCAGGTATGCAGAAGGGCTGGGGACCTTTGAAGGGCTTAGTGATATGCAGAGTTTGGGTTCTTCAAAGGGCTAGAGATTCTGGTTTCTGCAACAAAGTTGTTCATCTTCCCATGACAATCAGCAGCTCCAAATGGGGAGGGTGGGCTGCACTTCCAGGTGAGCTGCCAGGTCCTGAGTGCAGCTGCCAGACAGGTTAGAATGTGCCTTCTTTAATTTGAATAAAACAATCACAGTTAACAGAGCATGATTAATATTTCTTATAATACTAGCTGGTTACCCAACATTCTATTTCTGTCCCCTTTCAATAGTAGTACCTGTCATCATAGGGTTTGTAACGCTTAATTCTATGTCAACTTGACTGGGCCACAGTGCCCAGATATTGGGTCACACATTATTCTGGATGTTTCTATGAGGGGTTTTTAGATGAAATGAACAGGAATTAGTAACACTGGAATTATTAACATTGGAATTAGTAGAGCAGATTGCCCTCCACAGTGTGGTCAGCCCCGTGTAATCAAGGGAAGGCCTGAATAGAACAAAAGAGTGATGTCCCCTGAGCTAGAGAGAACTCTACCAGCAAACAGCTGCATCAGCTCTTCCCTGGGTCTCCAGTCTGCCAGCCCACCCTGCAGATTTTGGACCTGCCAGCCTTCATAATTGTGTGAGCCAATTCCTTAGACCAAATCTCTCTCTATATATACACACATCCTATTGGTTCTGTTTCTCTGGAGAACCCTGTCTAATACTGACTTGTCATGAGGGTTAAATAATTTATACATGCAATACTTAAAGATTCGGACAGGGGTGGGTGGCTGCACTAGCAGAGTATAACATCAGTGTTTGCACCAGTCTGGGTTCAGCTTCATGGATGCCTATGTTCTCTTGCTCTTTGAACATACCCGGGGCTACTGAAATACCCCCATTCCCTCAGCAATAATTGAGGGCCATTTGGGGCCCCCAAAGGTCAGCCACTGTTTCTGTCACCTGAAAGGGACTGGGACAGGGCTGAAATGGGTCTGTTTGGCATGGCTTGGAATGCATGGGTTCTTGACTTTGTGCAGGAAAGAATTGAAGACATGGGTGTAGGTGATTTTGAGATTATGTTTATTAAAGCGTGGGATAGTGAAACAAAGGAAGGGCTTAGGATAGGAGAAGCAAGATCACAGTACCAGAAGTGAGTCTAGGCCAGTGGTTCTCAACCTTCTGGCCCTTTAAATACAGTTCCTTATGTTGTGACCCAACCATAAAATTATTTTCGTTGCTACTTCATAACTGTAATGTTACTACTGTTATGAATCCTAATGTAAATATCTGATATGCAGGATGGTCTTAGGCGACCCCTGTGAAAGGCCTGTTCTACCGCCAAAGGGGTCAGGACCCACAGGTTGAGAACCGCTTGTCTAGGCAGACCATAGTAGCAGAAAGGAAGTCATAGTAACAGAATTAAGCCTAGGTGGGTCTGCTTTGTGTTCACTGAAAAGTTATTAAGAGGAGGGTTCCCACAGCTTAGGAGAAAGAAAGTAAACTTATGTGCATGAGGAAAGGGGTGGGGCACATGCATGCACTGGGCCCTGTGGGAAGCTATTTCTGTCTTTTGCAGGGAATTTTAAGGGAGGCCTCACTCAGAATATTCATCAGCTTTCCAGGTGTGTCCTTCAATATGCTGATGCATCAATCTCTGCTCAAATTCACCTCTATCTTGGATTTGTTAGGCTCTAGTTGTTTTTTTTTCTTTCTCTTGATTCCCCTGAATTTATTCATTTGGGTTTGGCAGGCACTAATGGCACTAACTGGGTCTCTGTTATCTATCTCTCTGACTGGGGTTATTTAAGCTCCCTGCTCTCTGGCTGGGAAGGAGACATGTAAACCATCAGCTCCTAAGGGTCCTTGGTTAGGGAGGAGAGGGACTTGTGATTTATCAGCTGGATGTTAATTGCTCAGCTGTTCCTGTAACTAGTTTGTCTCATTCCACTAGTTTTTTCTCCTTCCACTTGTCCAGGAATTTTCCTAGCTTCTTACAATACTGCCTGGCATGGCAGGAAGTGGGAGGTTGACACCTGCAATGACGGTCTACATTGCGGCCCCACAATCAACAGAGCCTCAGCTGGGAGTTAAAACTTGGAGGACAGTGCCTGGGACAGGCCCTGAGCTACCAGGCTCCACCTGCAGCTTCCTGTGGAGAGGAGCTAAACTTCCTCTACAAGATTCTGGATTTTTCCTTGAGAATGAAGTAAATTAGAACCAATAAATGGGCACTGTCCCATGCAATGTGACACCAGTGCAGGGTGTGTCCTGAGAATATTCTTCCATGCTTCTCAGGTTCTTACAGGAGACCTTTGGATTTTTGATGAAGAAAGAAGCTCTAAGACATATTGGCATGTTCCTTTATTTCTTTTAAGATAGCTGAGGACATCAAATTAAGAATCAAATCATATACCTGCCACCTTCAGCAGAAAACTGGGGCCAGAGCATTACATTTAAATCAAGTTCATTGTGTAAGCTTTCTTGTTCTTGGAGGTGCAGAGCCAGAGTCTTAGGTGCAGAGTCCTGATGATATCTTGCCTTCTGCACAAGCTTACCTGCCTGGGATCAGAAAGCAGCCACATTACATGGATCTTAGTAAAAGAGTACCCTTCTCAAGTACAGGTGTCTTGCTAGACTCCACTTCCATTAGAGGACAGCTCCAAGAGCTGGGATCCAAAGTTCAGTAGTATTCTCATTCAGAAGAAGGTCCTGACAGAGTCAGCCAAATGTATTAAACATGTTAGCAATGTGACCTGAGCAAAAAAGTAATGCGTCCAGGAGGTGGCACCTCTGCACATTATTATGAAACAACTGGGACTTCTAGAAGGGCACAGGCAGTGGTACCTAAGTCGGGTTAAGGGGATGGAATCACTTTCTACAGCAAGAGTTATCTAAGCTAAGACCGGGATCCATTCCTCGTGTGGCCTCAATCTTCACCTCTTGTGGTTCTAGGAATCCAGTAGACTTCAGAAACAACAAAAAGCACAATTTGGGCTAATAGAAAAACCCAGCTCAATATGGACAAGTGAAAAACAAATCTGTTTTTGCCCCTACTCCTAGTCATTCCAAACCTTCAAGGTGTCCATTTCCACTGTCTGTCTTCAGCCAGAAGTGACCGTTTTGCATCTGGATGGAACAGGGAGGGCTGTGGTGGCCACTGGACAAGGCTCTTGGGTAAGGCTTCTACAAGGTTGGAAGACATCCTGCCAGCTCCAGAGGCACATTCCTCCAGAGGCTGTCATTCTACCCGGACAGCTGGCCTGTGAGAGCCAAGGGAGGCAGCCTGGAAGCCCGTGTGGCAGCACTGAGCATGGACACATAATGTCCAGCAAAGGCATCATCAGAGCACCATAACGTTAGGGCTAGAAGGCAACTCAGATGGCAATGTGTTTGCATATTTATTTATTTATTTATCCTCACTGAGGACATGAGAGGGGTAGAAGGAGAGAGAGAGAGAGAGAGAGAGAGAGAGAGAGAGAGAGAGAGAGAGAAAGAGAGAGAGAGAAACATTGATGTGAGACAGAAACATCAGCAACATTATAGGATGCCTTCCATACATGCCATGACCGGGAATTGACCCACAACCCAGGTATGGGCCCTGACCAGGATTCGAACCAACAACTCTTCAGTGCACAAGACGATACTCAACCAACTGTGCCACTCTGGCTGGGCAATGGCAATTTGTTTAGACTTGAAGAAACCTAGACTCAAAGCCTGGACAGTCAGAGCCAGGACTCAGAAGCAGGTGTTCAGACTTCAGCTGCCGAGCTTGTCATTAGCTCCTCCACTGCATCACTTCTCCCCGAGATCCACAATTAGGTGAGGATGGGTCTCCTTCAGGGCTTGGTAGAGTTGATCTTTGCAGGCCCAGGCCCAGGACTTGCTGAAGCTGAACAGCTTCCTCATCTTGTCTGGATTGGTGGGCTCAGCCCGCACCCTCTCATACTGCTCCTCGCTCAGCACCTGTCCATGCAGCTTGTCTAGGACTGCATCCACCGATGTCACTCGAGCCACCAGCTGTGCCCGATGTTGATCCACAAAGTGCAGCAAGTTTGGGGCATCTGGAGGTGAAGGTGAGGCTGACAACGAATAAAGAAGGGCTTTCAACACAGCTTCTACATCTGATGCCCACCTGTAGTTCTTCACTCACCTGATCTGCATCCTTGTCTCCTCCCCCACCCATTAAAACATTGGACCACCAGAGAGGTACCTCTGCTACACTCAAATACCTGATGGAGGCATATTAGGTTGCCCATGGAAGGTGCCAGGGCCTCCATGGGCACAAATAAGGGTGATGGGAAAGGACTCTGCCCTGGCATACACACCACTCTCCAAGGACCAATCCCTTGTGAGGTGTGAAGAGTTCCCTTTCTCCCCTCCCTCCCTCCAGGACCAGGTAGCATACTCCAGTACTGCCATGGCTCCTGTGGCCTCTAACACTGTTACCTGTTGGAGCTTGAGAGACCAGGGTAGCTGCAGGTCTGAGGTCTCCTGGAGGAAAAAAGATGTGAATAAGCATCAGTATCAATGGTAGTTATTAACACAAATGATAAGCCTTAAAAATCCTACCCATGTCTCACTTCTGAGATTCTTTGACTAATTCTGATAGAAGTTGGAGTAAGCATTGCAAGGGACGTTAGAGATTACGTAGGGGAATTCCTTCCTTATGCATATGGGGAAACTGAGGCCCGGAAGCCATGCTCATAGACAGACAGAAAGAGAGAGAGGGAAATTTCTTTTTTTTTTTTAAAAAAAAATTTTTTTTTTATTCTTTTTTAAAAAAAATATAATAAGTATTACAAAGGGTATTACATATGTGTCCTTCCCCCACCCCCCGCCCTTGACAATCCCTCCCCTCCCTTACCCCCCAGTGTCTTATGTCCATTAGTTATGCTTATATGTATGCATACAAGTTCTTCGGTTGATCTCTTACTCCCATCCCTTCTGCCCCCCAACCCTCTCTGGCCTTCCCACTGCAG
>NW_005872561.1:39173-40714 GCF_000147115.1 Myotis lucifugus
GGTTAAAAAATTACTTGCATAAGGAGAGAAAGGGGGAGTCCACAGCAGCCCCTGTGACAGGGCCTGAGGTTTTGAGCCGACCCAAGTTCAGTGTGACCTGACAGTGTGGGAGGGAAGCCAAGCACAGGGGAGTTCTGACTAGTGCTGGCGGCAGTGTGTTTACTTGGATGGAGGGAGGAGATTGTTCCACGTCCGCCATGCTGACTGGTCTTTATACTATTTATAAGGACCACTGCATGAGATATGTACATACATCATGTACTTAATCTTTCCAACAATCCTACAGTGTAGACAATATATCCCTCTTTTTATAAATGAGACTCCAATGAGTTAAGTAATTTCCCCAAGATCACCCAGCAAGTAAGAGCCAGAGTAAGATTCAAAGGTGATCTGATGCTGGGGCTGATTAGTCCACACCTGTGACTGCACCCAAGCCCAGACTGAGTTAAACTCTTTTTTTTTATTTTATTAAATCTTTATTGTTCAGATTATTACAGTTGTTCCTCTTTCCCCCCCATAATTCCCCTCCACCCAGTTCCCACCCCACCCTCCACCCTCACTCCCACCCACTGTCCTCATTCATAGGTGTGCGATTTTTGTCCAGTCTCTTCTCGAATCCCCCACACCCCTTTCCCCCCCAAGAATAGTCAGTCCATTCCTTTTCTATGCCCCTGATTCTATTATAATCACCAGTTCATTCTGTTCATCAGATTATTTATTCACTTGCTTCTTAGATTCACTTGTTGATAGATGTGTATTTGTTGTTCATAATTTGTATCTTTACCCTTCTTCTTCCTCTTCTTAAAGGATACCTTTCAGCATTTCATATAATACTGGTTTGGTGGTGATGAACTCCTTTAGCTTTTCCTTATCTGTTAAGCTCTTTATCTGACCTTCAATTCTGAATGATAGCTTTGCTGGATAAAGTAATCTTGGTTGTAGGTTCTTGGCATTCATCACTTTGAATATTTCTTGCCACTCCCTTCTGGCCTGCAAAGTTTCTGTTGAGAAATCAGCTGACAGTCATATGGGTACTCCCTTGTAGGTAACTCACTGTTTTTCTCTTGCCGCTTTTAAGATTCTCTCTTTGTCTTTTGCTCTTGGCATTTTAATTATGATCTGTCTTGGATCCTCTTTGGATTCCTTGTTTGGGGTTCTCTGTGCTTCCTGGACTTGTAAGTCTATTTCTTTCACCAGGTAGTGTGCTAGAGTGAGGGACTGAGGCATGGAAGGGTTACAGAATGTGCTAGGGGGAGGGACAGAGGCATGGAAAGTTTACCTATTGTATTAGGGTCGGGGATTTTGACAGAGAAAAATTGCTAGATTGTCTCAGAAAACAATATATTATGATTCAACCCAGCCAGGTGTGACTCTGTTTACCTCCCCATTCGTACTTGTAAACTTTGTGTGAACCCTGCCAGTGCCAGGAAATGCTTTGTAGTGTTGCAGATAAAAGGCTTTGCTGTACCCTCGGTCAGCACTACAAGCAGCGAGCTCCCAGAGGGGGGAGGGACACGGCTGTAGTCAGCTGGCCAGCTTAA
>NW_005872561.1:40814-52461 GCF_000147115.1 Myotis lucifugus
AGGTGCCCAGCCTGGGGCCTTAAATTAGTCACATAATGGTTCCAACACTTTTAATTCAATTAAAATTAATAACTTTTGATTGAACATCCAAGTGCTATGGTGGGCCGTGAGCCTTTGTACATACAAAGGTATAGTTAATGGCCTTAGCAGGAGCGCTTGGAATAAATTGAAGTATGAGCCCACCCTTCTCATTTAATCCACCCTGGTGCTTCCAGCTTCTTCCCAACCCACCCCATTCACATGAGTCCCAAGGCCTCTCCAGAGTTCTCTCTGCCCTGCTTTTTGCCTATTGTTGTGTGTATAGACAATAAACTCACAGAGGATATGAACTGACACTCCATGGGATGTGCAAAATAATTAGAAGAAGGGATGGAAATGTTAGAAATTTAACTTACCTTTACTTTCAACCTAAAACAAAAGGGAAGGAAGCTTTACCAGTGTTTTATATTTGTTGGCACCCTAACTAACCAGATATATAACAAATGAGTTGTCAATACTAAAACTGATAATAGGCAATTTATTTTATTTTTTTATTTTTTTTTTTCCAATGCAAAAGCATAAGAGTCTTTATTCGAGCTAGCTCGGCTCCCCCACCTTGCCGACGCAGCGACAGGAAGCAGAGAGAGAGATAACTCTGTGTGGAGACCGGTTATATAGGGGGAGTTGGAGGAAGGGGAGGAGAAAGGACTGTGCTCTGCCGATTGGCCAGGCACAAGTCTGTGTCTTGTTCCTGGGTGTGGCTAGTAGAGGCTTAGACTTCCGGGAAGAAGCTCCTTGCCAAGCACATGGCTAAGGTAAGATGGAGCACTTACCCTGGGGCAAGGTGGAGGGCCTAGCCCTTACCCTGGGGCAAGGTGGAGGGCCTAGCCCTCGCCCTTTCATTCCCCCTTTGTCTTGGAACTTCCGGCTCAATCATGAGACGGACTGCTTTTCTATTCCACCGTTGCTAGAGGCCCGGACTGGGCATATCTTAACAAATGGTCTGGTGGAAGGGAAAGAAACCATTTTAGCTTTAACAACTTCTATTGAAATAGGATTTTTCTTCTTAAAATTCCTCCATGGCTATCAAAAAGCCAAATCAAGATTAATTTATCTACTGTCCTGATGTTTGCATAAACACAACAAGAATGGTAACTGACTACCTTTGCTGGAATCTCATGGTTGAATCTTAATGTGCCCCGTAGGGCCAGGAAGCCGCGCCACCCAGCTGCCATCAGGCCCGCCTGCAGTATCTGCTGAGTTAGGTGAATCCCTCACCTGTAACAACTCCACCTGAGCCCACGCTCTAGGCTTTAAGCCCATCTCAGTAGCCCTCCTACTTGTTGCGGCCCAGAGTGTGTGGGGGTTCCGCAGGAACGCAGAGGCATCCCTACTGCTCCCCTTCTACTCTTACCAACCGCCAATAATGGTAGGGCATGGGCCTGACGCTCCAGCGCCAGCCATCTTCAGGGCTTCCAAGCAGGATACCAGGCTTTCTTCGTGGCATTTTTACTGGCTTCAAGTCTTTAGAGCTCAGACAGGGCTCTTTAAAACATGATACTCCAGTCAAAGTTTTCCATTAATAAAACCACTATTAGGAACCAGTCTTATTGAATCTATGCAAAGAAATGTATTGCCATGACTTATTTAGCATTGCCAATATTTCAGAGGAATTATGTAAGGAGAAAAACATACTGATCTGCTCTAAGATTTTTTGATTTTTCCTTGCCAATTCCTTTTCATGGAGTTATAACAAAACAGTAACTGTTGGCATTAAACTTTCTTTCTATGCATAACCATGCCTTAGACCTTCTATTCCAAACAGGCCTTTCCCAGCTTTCTACAGTTGAGGTTTGTACTACCCCCGACATGGGCATGGTTATGCAGGCCTGCAAGACAATATACAGGCTGCCAACCATCAACTGTCTCTCAACAGAGACCAAAACCTGATGGGCACCCTTCCCTGCCCAGTTGGGCACCTGCCCTCTTGGCAGCCAGACACCCTCTACTCTTGGGGTTCACCCCACACAGTCCCCTTCCAGGACAGTCAACATACATTCAAACCTGCAAGAGAATCAAAGGTCAATATAACATATCAATACAATGAAACATAATATTGGCATCATGGCCGCTTCAGGCAGCCAAATCCTACTAAAGTCTATTCTTGACCTTCCTATAAATTGTCCTTGTCTCTTTGGAGCCATGTCCATGAAGATGCAGGCATCATCTAAGTCTATTACACAGTATTGTGGGGCTCCCGGCAGCAGGAGTGATCGCGAGCAATGTTACCAGCATCAGGCAGGTCGAGCACGCCATAGCTTGAGCTTGAGTGGGTAGCGTTGATCTCGATCGACGCTCCATTTGGTGACGAAGTCTTCCTGGATGGACCCAGGTCGCTACGCCGTCTACCTTGAGAGCAGTGGGGGTCGTCAGCACCACAGTGTAGGGACCCTTCCAACATGGTTCGAGGGTCTCCTGGCAGTGCCTTCTGTCGTGAACCCAATCTCCTGGTCTGTGCTGATGAGGAGTTGGGGTTGGGCTGGTCTCGTACAGATTCTAGGGCCTGTTGCCTTCCTTTCACAGGCAGGAGGAAGGGCCCATGAAATCTCTGCCCTGAGGAACTGTGAGCCCCACCCTTAAATGTCCCAATCAGACTAGAAAATCCACAAATACCTTTTAAATCTACCCCAGAATTTCAAAATCCCAACCCAGCACAGAATATCACATAGCAAATCAAAGTTCTCAGCAAACAAACAGACAGAGATGTTTACTAGTTAGGCGGGCCGATTCCACCTCTGACAGAGAGCAAGCGCCCTTAGGGAAAGATCCCAGCGGCCGCTCAGGGTACTTTGCTATCGGTCAGAGCACTCAGCCTCAAAGAAATCAAGCCTGTGGTTGTTTTTTTTTTTTTTTTAGACACAAACAGAAATTTCACTAGCTAAACAATTTTCAATAAAGACAGATAACATTTCCCATTAAAAACTTTGAATCACCACAGGAGAAAACAAAACAAAACAGGAATAAACAAAAACACTTTTACACAGGCGCATGCCACATTTACAGCACAAAATACCAACAGATAACCTAGTTTGATTAACATATTATCTAGATCCCGTGGGTAACCTGGGTTAAACTTAGGCATGTTATCTAAATTACAGTCCTAGGTCTCCAGAACACTGAGTTGATAAGTTAACTGGAGCCCTCTGAGGGCCCAGGCAAAGGAAAAATGTGCCCTCTAAGTCCAGTATGAAACCAGTTTCTACCTGAAATAATACTTTAGAAATTGGATTACTGCTATCAGTCCCTTTTAAGACTTTGACATAAGCTATTTAACTTTTGTTTAGGGAGGGAACATATAACCTTTAATTGCCCTTAGTTTAAGGAAAGCAGGGTTTTCTAGATTTAAGAGATTAGCTTAAAAATAGTATTAAATAAATCTGTGAGGCAAGCACACTTCCTGCCCCATAAAACTCCACCTTAAAGCTCCACCCTTGACTAAATCAGAGGGAGGGGCCTTTGCTGTTTCAAGATGGCGGGCCCCAGGGGAGCAGCAAGTCATGTGCCTGACATGGCGGCTGCCAAATCATGCAGCCCAAAATGGTGGCTGTCTACACTTTTTTTTTGGAAATCAGGATCAATAAGCAAAGGCATTTAGTTACCAGAATTACACAAATTTTCCCAATTCAATCCGAACCTTAAACTTTTAGCTGGCAAGTCAAAATATTCAGCATTTCTCAATCAGTCTAGAATCTAGCTAGCATCCCCCCCCTTTTTTTTTCTTTGGGTAAATGATCAGTCTTGGGCTCCATCCTGCACATCTGCAAAGAGACTCTAGCTCAAAACTCTATCCAAAATCGGACAGTGCGCGCATTAGTTTTAAGCCAGCTTTTCTCTCTACACGTGCACAGAAATCCCAGACGCATTTACTTGAGGAGGGGGTGACCTGTTTTCACAGATCCTCACTCAGATGCCCACCTGACCGAAGTCGTGGAGCCACACAAAGGAGGGGAGAGGGCAGGCCCCCTCCCTCTACACTCACACACTTTCACCAGACATTCACTCAGAGTTTAAACAATAACAACTTCCCAACTCCTGAGGGAGCTCTACAGCCTCCCCCAATCTCCTTGAAATGATCAATCACAATACCCAAAGGAGCAGTCTGAGTCCGTCCCATAACATCCGTCCAGTAAGTCCACAGAAAACAGAAAAACACAGACACAGACAAACAGAGGGCCCCAAAGAACAGCCTTCCAACTCCATGGAAGCAACTAGACGATGGCCTTACGCCAAACCGGCGGGAGCGACCCGCCTCGTCTCAGATTCTCAGATTGAGGGGGTTCCTACAGACCTTCCGACTCCGCGGAAGCAAAAGTACACCCTTCCAGATGGAGGGTCGAGGCGTCCCCCGACTCCTCCCGCCCTTGATCCTCCTGTGCGTCCACTTAGATCATTGCGGGCGATTACAGATTTCAGAAGTGAGCTCACACAGAACAGATACAGAACAAGTCCCTGAACAGAGGCAGTAGAAAACTGCCTAGGAATGCTTCTCTTCTACCTTTTTTAAAAGATAGGCCAGATTCGAACCCTTAGCCAGTCCGAGTTTTGACGGTGAGTACCATCTAGAAGCCATTCCTTCAGATACAGGAAAAGTCCCTTAGAGATAACATATATCACACAGAACAGAATACACAACACACAGACACTTACCGCGGCCAGTCAGACTCTACGGATTGGGGGGTCCCTCAATGGTTTTGGGGATCCCGGACGAGCCCCCAAAATGTTATGCCCAGATTTCAGGATCCCCAAGAAACCACATCAGGGAGCCAGCCAGTCCGATGCAAAAGCATAAGAGTCTTTATTCGAGCTAGCTCGGCTCCCCCACCTTGCCGACGCAGCGACAGGAAGCAGAGAGAGATAACTCTGTGTGGAGACCGGTTATATAGGGGGAGTTGGAGGAAGGGGAGGAGAAAGGACTGTGCTCTGCCGATTGGCCAGGCACAAGTCTGTGTCTTGTTCCTGGGTGTGGCTAGTAGAGGCTTAGACTTCCGGGAAGAAGCTCCTTGCCAAGCACGTGGCCAAGGTAAGATGGAGCACTTACCCTGGGGCAAGGTGGAGGGCCTAGCCCTTACCCTGGGGCAAGGTGGAGGGCCTAGCCCTCGCCCTTTCAGCATCCCTATAATTCGGATGTTGGTACGCTTGAAGCTGTCCCAGAGGCTCCTTACTCTATCTTCGTATTTTTAGAATCTTTTCTCATTTTGCTTTTCCGGTTGGGTGTTTTTTGCTTCTTGGTATTTCAAATCGTTGTCTTGATTCTTGTGATCCTCTAGTCTGCTGTTGGAAGTCTGTATAATATCCTTTATTTAAGTCAGTGTATGCTTAATTTCCAGTTGGTCCTTTATCATAACTTCGAGGGTCTCACTAGATTTCTTGAGGATCTCACTACATTTATCGGCGGTCTCACCAATCTTTTCGAGGGTCTTACTAAATTTATCTGCGGCTTCTAGAACATTCTTGAAAGACCTTAAAAGTGTGGTTTTGAACTCTATATCCAGCAGTTTGCTTTCCTCCATTTCTGTCATTTGTGTCCTTTTTCTTTGTCTCCGCATTTTTTATGCTTCCCTGTGTTGATAAAGTGGTTTTCTGTGCTAAGTGTCCTCTAGGGCCCAGTGGTTCAGCCTCCCCAATTACCTGAGGAGGACACTCTTGGTGCACCCCCTTGTGGTCTTTGTGCACAGTCTGGTTGTAGTTAAGCCTTGATTGTTGTAGGTAACACTGGGAGGGATTGGCCTCCAGGCCAATTGGCTGTGAGAATCAGCTGTGTCTGCAGTGGGAGAACTTCTGTCCTGGATCTCTAGGGAGGTGCTAATCTAGCCTCTGCCTGAGGCTATCCAGCAAATGCCTCCATGCGAGGCTTGGACGGGGCGGGTCCCAGGGGATCAACAGGGCGGGCGGAGTGAGCAGTTATGGCTGCTCTCAGTCCTGCCTTCAGAGGCCCTGCTTCTCAGTGTCCCAGCAATTGCTGCAAGTACCTCCGAGAGAAAGCTGCCCTCGAGTTCCGACTGACGCCAGACAGTTTCGCTTCTCCCATATGAGTCTGGGTCCCCAGAGACTCGCCCGGAACTGGAGCTCAGCCGCCAGCCCTCTCCGCGCACGCCTCTGTACCTTAGTATTTTACTTCCGCACCGCACCTCTGAGTCTCGGTATGCTTTTCTCTTTCCTTGTAGTTGTAGAATTTCCACTCAGCCAGCCTTCCTGTGGTTCTGGGTGATGTCCATTCTGTCTTTTAGTTGTATTTTTGAAGTGGTTGTGCGAGGCAGCAAACTCCGGTGTTTACCTATGATGCCATCTTGGTTTCCTCCCTGAGTTAAACTCTTTCTCTGCACTGGGAAGACTGTTTGTAGCAGCTCAGAAGGCAGATTGACATATTTCAACAGTGAACATGGGTTGGTTTTTCCTAGAAGAACTTTTTTAAAAATATATTTTATTGATTTTTTTACAGAGAGGAAGCAAGACGGATAGAGCGTTAGAAACATTGATGAGAGAGAAACATTGATCAGCTGCCTTCTGCACTTTCCCCACTGGGGATGTGCCCTCAACTAAGGCACATGCCATTGACTGGAATTGAACCCGGAACTCATCAGTCCGCAGGCCAACACTCTATCCACTGAGCCAAACCAGTTAGGGCTTCTAGAAGGACTTCTTAGGGGGATTTACTTCTTGGGAGTATTGGTGATGGTTTAAAAGACTATAAAATTGCAATCATTCTTGAAAGTTCATTATTTGATTCCCTCTTGTCTTCTTTAAAATATCTGAGTGATCCAGGATAGTGTATGTGCTATTGCCATAACTGGCTTAATTCGTACAACCATATAACTGTCTAGTTCCTATTTTCTCAACTCATGTCCAGTCTAGTAGGAGAAACTTTGCCAAATGCCTTGTCGGTTTCAAAATCTGTTAAATCTAGGGCAGTGTAGAGACACCATGGTGCATAGGAGAGGGAATGGAGCTTAAAGTCAGATTAACTTGAGTTCAAACACTAGTCATGTCAACTGTTAATAACTAGAAAAAGCCACTTCCCTGGGCTATTTCTTCCCATTAGCAAATTGTGGTCACACACACACACACACACACACAGAGGCAGACTCTTTTATTGACTTTCTGTTTCCCACCACTGAGCTCCAAGGACTTGTCTTGAGTTTACCTGATTTCACCAAGGCCTCCCATACCACAGTCGCATCATTTTTGCTTTTAATCTGCAGTCGGATCCCCGACCCCAAATGATCAACGTAGAACTCAGAGAAGAGCTGGGGTTTCCCAGGGCTTCGATAGCAGAGCTCCAGTTCCTGTAGAAAAAGTGGTGATGTGAGAAGCCACCATTCATCCTGCAAGTGAGGTGTCTCCCCACCTGACACCTTCTTGGCCCTGCTCAGCCCCATGGGGACCCTGGGGTGATCTCTACTGAAATTAATGCCACCTCAGGCACTGCTCTCTTCCTCATTTTTCACAAATCCTGACTCAGAAGGAAGAGGACAAGGCTGGGTCAGGACTCATCTCTAATGTAGTGCTCACACATCTTAAACCAGATCCTTCTTCCTCCATCTTGAACCAGATCGTCTTCCACCTCCTCCATCCTGAACCCAAAGTCACATTTCTCCAACCCAAAGCCTGTCTTCTCAATGTATCCTAAGTTTGAAACACTTTCAATCAACAGAAAATTCATGTGCTTGACACACTTTCAATCAATAGAATATTTATATCCATCACCTTTGCTAAATCACATTCAAGACAACTCTTGATTCCCAACTGTCGTCAAAAAATGTTCTCTTCCCATTTTACCCACACTCAGTAAATGGCACCACCATTCACTGAGCACTCATGTTCCAGATTCAGGCATCATCCTTAACTCCTACCTTTCGCTTTCATAAGCCAAGTCCTATTGGCTGTACCTGCAACATATACCCTCAATCCATCAACTTATCTTCATCTCAGCTGCTTCTTCCTTAATCAAGGTATCTGCAGCTCAAGCCTGTACCATAGCAATAGTCTTTTGTTTTCACTCTTGTCTTCTTCTTTTTTTTAATAGATATTTTTATTGACTTCAGAGAGGAAGGGAGAGAGAGATAGAAACATCAATGATGAGAGAGAATCATTGATCAGCTGCCTCCTGCACACCCGCTACTGGGGGTCAAGCCTGCAACCCAGGCATGTGCCCTTGACTGGAATCAAACCTGGGACCTTTCAGTCTGCAGACTGATGCTCTATCCACTGAGCCAAACCAGGTAGGGCACACTCTTGTCTTCTTATCACCCATTCTTACCCAGCAGCCAGAGGCATCTATGTGAAACTAAAGCAGGTGTTGTATTACCAAGCAACAACCTCTGAGATCTAGTCATTGCACTTTAAACAAAATCCAAACTCCAGGTCAGGGCAACAGAGTTGATGGGCCCTAGGAAACTTCTGTCTCTTGTGTGACCCCAGCTTACTTCTCTCTTTGCTACACTCAGTAAGCTCTGCCACACTGACCTACTATTTGTCATGTGGAGGGATCAAGGTTGCCTGCTTCTCTATCCTCTGGACCTACAGTGCTCTGTTACAGATATTCACCTCCCAGAACCTTTCTTGTCACTCAGGTCTCAGCTTATATGTCACTGCTCAGCGGCTCTTCCCCTGACCACCCAATATAAAGCAGCCCAAGTCATTCTCTTAAGTGACATAGTTGTGTTTTCTTCACAGCACTTCATGGTTCTAGGTCCATTTCTTTATTATGTTGGTCTCATCCACCAGAATGTCATCTTCCCAAGGGCAGGGCCTTATCTGTCTTGTTCACTGGACCATCACAAATGAAGACAGCACATGGTTGGCACTGGGTAAATGTGTGGTGAATGAGTGAATCATGTCTCTCATCCCTTGTTAAGATCTGACACAGCAGGAATATCTAAGGTATTCATTGTTAGATTCATGTTTCTCAACTCAAAAGATACATAACATTTCCTCATTACTCCTGGAAATGTATTCCATCTGTCATTGTCACTTCAAGTGGTCCAAGGACTCATCTCAGAACAGAAGAAAAAGAAAGGATTGAGTCTAGTTCTACAACAGACTACCATTCAGGTGAAACTCTGATCCTCAGCAGCAAGATCTTGGCAATGGTGAACATTTGGATATCGTGGATGAATATCCAGTGGCCTGACGTCATTCCCTTTGGTGAAAAGGGGAGACTGAGAAAGGATAAAAGACAGCCCCTGATGCCCAGACCTGATGTGATGCCCACAACTAGACCTCATTGTTATTACAAACTAATATTATGCCGCCATCTCTGCTGTGTTGCCCTCCTGTTGGACACATACTATTTCACAATTGCCAAACATCCCCCCACTGCAAAATTGACTATTTCAGCATTTATACATTCACAATTGTGGTGCCTGTCCTTCTTAGAGAGTAAATGTATACAGGTTCCCAATCATAGAATTGCCCTACCTTCTCAGAATACCAGGTCTAGACCAAATCTCCATTTCCTTAGATCTTCCCCCAAATTACCCAACTAAGGCCCAAGTCCTGAAATAGGTTCTTTCTGAGTCTCTTAATCTGAGGGGGTCCCATGGTTCTCATTGGTGTGGGTTCTCTCACTGCAATGAGTAATAACTCC
The DNA here is from genome assembly GCF_000147115.1 of Myotis lucifugus. Taxonomy (NCBI): domain Eukaryota; kingdom Metazoa; phylum Chordata; class Mammalia; order Chiroptera; family Vespertilionidae; genus Myotis; species Myotis lucifugus. The sequence continues at coordinate 50,440 of NW_005872561.1, forward strand.
AATGTCTTCAGCTACGGAAGTGTTCCTGGTGGTTTTGATTGGAGAGCATCGACTCCCTATAGCCCAACACTTCTCAGTTCCCCTAAGTCAAACCCCATGTTGTCCCTATCCTGAATGTAACCCTTTCTCCTACTAATGATTTTTCTCCCAACTTTTGAAGGATTCCTGCTCACCCCAGATCCCACTCACTATCTGCCAAACTCCAGTTGGGCCTGTCCATTGGAAAGCTCTGAGACCTGACCCACAGGTATTCCCAAGCATGACCTCTGGCCTTAGGGAGTGGGGAATATATGGACTGCTCACCTCAGGGATTATTTCCATTTTCTGTGAACCAGACACAATATATCGGGAGCCTATGTGGAGCGGAGTCAGCGGGGGTGGCTTGTGTATTTGCACAAACTGGAACTTCCTTTTTTCATTATTTATGGCCTAGGAAGCATAAAGAACACTGTTCAAGGGAGGAGGGCATCTGGGTCTCCCTCAGAGATTCTACCCTTTGGACTCTGATCTGAACAAAGTGAGGTAGGACTTTCACATGTTGATGTTTGTGGGGTGGCTATACCACCATGAATTCCTCCTTCCTTATCCTTCATGACTGCTACACAGAGATCCCCACACTTGGGCCTATATTATGTTCAGGGTGGGAATTGAAGCATTGCTAGAGAAGAAGTGAGAATGAAGAAGTGGGTATACATCTGGGCATGGATCCCTCCCATCCTTCTGACTCCTGGAAAGAGATTGCAAAAGGGTGTCCAGCAATGAGTAATGGAGCAGTGAGCTCAGTTCGGGGAGACCTTAGGGACCCAGGAGACCAGTCCATGTCCTATCCTTATGCCCAGTAGACCCATATCAGGGGCTTTCTGGATGCACGTCATGTCTTTTTCAGCCCACCCTGGCCTGACTTTCTGGCTATTGGAGTACCTTCTCAATGGTGCAGTCGCTGGGGAGTAGGTAGAGGTGGAAGTTGACTTCCTCAGGATGGAGGCGATGGTAGAGCAACACGCTGGAGATGACAGGAATGCTTAGGAAAGAGTGGATCTTTCTCAGTAGAACTCCCATGGGGGAGAAGCTGGGGTTCTCTAGGACTGTGTAACGTGGCTCCACCCTGGTTGGCTTCTCCAGAAGTATCCCATCCTCTTTAAAGTGGGCTACGTGGAACCATGAGATGTCCACATGTTCCTCTGTGAAAAAAATGTATTTGAGAGATGAGTACTTAGTGCCCTCACTGAGTCAGGCTTGACTGGGGCAGTGTGGTCCTTGTGCAGAGGTTCAGTGGCCTTTCTGGGGAACCCAGCAGGGAAGGCAGTGTGCCTGTGTCTGGGGCCTTTTGGGGTTGTGGTCAATAGGTTCTCTCCAGTTGGAGCACCACTGGAATCTTCTTAAGCCAAATCTATACACACCTCCAGGTCCTTGAGCTGGGAAAGATATGGATCCCATGGTTACCTGTGTTACTGTGCAATCTGTAACTTTGAGGGCCATTGAGTAATGCTGGCAGGTGTGACTCCAGGCAGATAGAAACAAGGAGAAAGAGAGTCGGAAATGGAGTGACCAAGGTAGTGTACATTTGTCGTGTTTGGTCACCCACCATTTTCAGATTCTTTTTGTGAAGAACCTCCTCCTCCATCATTGTGTGGGTCTTGGCTAAATACAAGCTGGGCCTCCCACTCGGGAAGCTTGTGACACAGGTTGTGACCAAGACTTGACCAAGTGGATGCTTCTAACCAGGGCCTGGATCTAGAGATGATGAAGCAAAGATGAAAAGACAGAGATTCTTTTGGCAGCAGCAGTGGGGTCAAGAGACCAGCAGCCACCATGGCAGGAGGGCTCTATAGTGGCTGTGTCTGCCATAGAAGTCTCTATATTTTTTCCTTGGCTGTGTTCTTGTTTTCTCAACAGTCTTTGGTCACTGCTTTTTTCTTTTCTCTGTAAAGCTTTTTGCCTAATTGTTTCTTAAGTCTATGAGCTACTAAATAATCTTTTTATACATTCCTTTTCTGTCCAAATCAGCCTTAGTCTGCATGG
>NW_005872561.1:52561-55939 GCF_000147115.1 Myotis lucifugus
AATGCCGTAAAAAATTTTTTTTAAAAAATATATATTGTTAATCCTCATCCAAAGATAATTTTTTCCATTGATTTTTAGAGAGAGTGGAAGGGAAGGGGAGAGACAGAGAGAGAGAAATGTCAGTGTGGGAGAAACACATCAATTGGTTGCCTCCCACACTTGCCCTGACTGGGGCTGAGGATTGAGTTTGCAACTGAGGTACATGCCCTTGACCAGACTCAAACCCCAGACCCTTCAGTCCGAGGGCTGATGCTTAACCACTGAGCCAAATGGGTTAGGCCTATTAGTTGCTCTTTTGCATGGAAAATATTATCATGGTGGTATATACCTGACAAAATACAGAAGTATTTACCTCTGATCTCACTAAACAGTACAACTATTATTACCATCTTCCCCTTTTCCATTAGTCTTTCTCTGTAGCAGCACCTTTTTGTGTTTCCATTTTGGTCATGTAGCTTTGTCTCCTGCCTTTCCCACACTGGTTTAAATTGTCGCAAGCGCCTGTGGGCCTTTCTAGTGACTGCAGTACATGATCCCTGCTGTGGATGCAGCATCCCTCGTTCACCGCTTTCTTCTGGTTTCAGCGTTGGGGTTGCTTCCACCTTTTCACTATGATAAATAGTCCTGCAATGCACATGTTTCTGCAGAGAACTTTTCTATTTCCCTGAGCTACTACCTTGGATTGATAAGTCCCAAGGAATGAGAACAGGGTGTGAAAGGATGTGAGCAATTCTATGACTTGCCAGGTTTTGCCAAATTGCTTCTCCATGAAGTGGTGCACTTTGCATTGCTTTGGTGACACTAAGTGGATGTTACCTCGTCCTCCACAAACTGAAATGTTCTCACGTGTTAATCCGGTGAACTGAAGCCCCTGGAGGGAAGTGCTTTTCAGAAGGTCACGAGTCACCTACAGCCTTTGGGTGAGATCCCTGCTCTCAGAGCACAGTTTGCGGCACTACAGACACTCTGTGCCTGAATTCTGTTTCATTTTTAAAATTTATGATTATGATGATGGTGATGATGATGATGATGATGTGTGTGTGTGTGTGTGTGTGTGTGTGCGTGCCTGAATTCTGGAAGGTGCTGTGTGTGCATCCAACTTGCCTTCTTGCTAGAGTGACCCATTGTCCTGGCTATCTCATACCTCCCCACCACTGCTTTACTTCTGAATCTTCCCTAGTTACCCTTCCCTAGTGACCCTGTCTACCAAGCCAGGTGCCCCTGGACCCTGGAGTCTCTCCCCTTGGGACTGGCCTTTTGTTGCTCCTGTGCCTGTGGTCTCCTCCTAATGGGCAGTTTGAATTGTTTACTTAATCATGTGGTCTCAACAAATGAGCCTCTTTGGGGTCTGAGCAGTTCTTTGCTGTTTTAGTTTTCTCATTCTATTTTTTTTGTTTCTACTAATTTGTAAATTCTTCTTCTTATATACATATATATTTTTGACTGAGGATCCTAATATTTTAGTGTGTGTACTTAAAGTCTAAAGTAAACCAATGCCTGTACCTAGAGATGATACTGAATGGATTTAACTACTGGAAGTGTGCTATAATCCTATATAATAAAAGGCTAATATGCAAATTGTCTCCTTGGGAGTTTGACTGGGAGACCTGGAGTTTGATCACTCGCTATATGTGCACTGAACGTCAAATAACTGTTAATCAAGAATTGCAGCCACAGAAAAATTATTGCTGAGGGACCCCACCTGTGCACGAATTCCTGCACCAGACCTTTAGTTCTATCATAATTAAAGTTCCTGTCTGAATCATGATTTGACATGGGGAACTGAATCAGGCTCTTCCAACTTTCACATTAAATTGATAGACATTAGTTCTGTGGCAGCCAATGTCATCTGGGGTGCATCTGATGCCACTCATGGCCTGGACTGGAAAGCCTGTGTTGCCTCAGCCTGCACATGTGCAGCCCATTACTTGACTCTGTGGCCAACACTGGCTGACGTTGGCAGGTCACTTGTGGTCTCAAAAAGTGGAGAATTTCTCTTTCCTGATCAGGATGGAAATATTTTAGCATTTTAACCCAGAAGGCAGTTCTAATGCGGCCTTCACCCTTCTTGTGAATTATACACTAAGTCCTTTGTATTTTTTAGCACGCTACTTGCTATTTCTGTTGACATTTTAGTTTTCTCCCTCTCTTTAAAATCCCCACACATTAGACATTATTACTGTTGCTTTATCCAGTCATTGGTTTGTTAGTTTTACCCAGTTGTGTGTCAGTGTCTTTGCTGATTATTTCATCTTGTACTGCACACCTTCTGTATGAGATAATTTTTCTTTTGCTTGAGTTACATCCTTTAGGATTTCCTTCAGTAAGTATTTGTGGAAAGATATCTTGGTTTTAGTTTGTTTTAAAATGTCTAATTTACCTACTTATTAAATAATAATTTTTTGTGGTTGTAATTCTTGATTAACAGTTATTTGCTTAATACTTTGAGGTTTTCATTCCATTGTCTTCTGTGGCCTTCTATTGTTGCTGTTCAAAATCAGTTGTCATCCTAATGGCAGTACCTTGCTCCATAATCTTTCTGCTGCTGTTAAAACCTGCCCTTAGATGTCTGCATTCTGTAGATTCACTTCAGTGGGTCTGGTGCTGATTTCTCTCTGTTTCTCTTTCCTGCTTTGAATTTTTGGGATTTCTCCTTCTTACAGCAATTATAGAAATTTCTTGGAAATTCACTCTTTGAATATTACATTTTCCATTCTCTCTATAATATCTTTCTAGAATTCTTTTCTTATCTATACTTTATCATATTTTCTGTCTATTTAGCTTATTTTCAAACTTGATTTATCATTTTTATTTTTTAAAATATTTTTATTGATTTTAGAGAGGAAGGGAGAGGAATAGAGAGATAGAAACATTATGGATGAGAGAGAATCATTGATCGGCTGCCTCCTGCACGCCCCCTACTGGGGATCAAACCTGCAACCCAGGCATGTGTCTTTGACTGGAATCGAACCTGGGACCCTTCAGTCCGCAGGCCAATGCTCTATCCACTGAGCCAAACCGGCTAGGGCTGATTTATCATTTTTAGTGGTTTATTGTTTCTTGCTCATATTTTAAGGACTATTTCATTAAGCATAAGAGACATACTTATTTTGCATTCTCCTTTTGATAATTTAAATGTTTGAGGTCTTTTTAAAAAAATATGGAACGCTTCATGAATTGGTGTGTCCTCCTTCTGCAGGGACCATGCTAATCTTCTCTGTATCGTTCCAATTTTAGTGTATGTGCTGCCGAAGTGAGCACTGTCTGAGGTCTTTATGGGACTGATATCTGGTTGAGGTTTCTGTTGGTTTTCAGTGCTTCTGAGGTTTTGATTGTGAACTTCATATTTTTTGGAACTTTTCTGTGGGAAGTCTTTGG